>NW_016815484.1:775042-796396 GCF_001698545.2 Rhinopithecus bieti
TTTTTTTTTTTTTTTTTTTTTGAGGTTAATTAAAACCACATTTGATAATATGAAAATAGCTCTAACTATGATGGTTTTCATCAATGTAGGGCCTTTCAAGATTCTCCTAGCACTCTGAGACTAAAGGTGTCATGATCGCCCTAAGCCATTTGGAAATTGTAGTGGCAAATTGTGCGGTAAGTACTTCCTTGTGAATTTATGAATTTCATCAGATTTTGGAACACACTGATCTGAGAGGTGAGGGCAGGGCTCCGAGCCTGACTGCTTCACTGCTCATCCGTGGCTTCCTTTTATCTTTCTTTCCAGTGCAGAGCTCCAAATAGTTTTTCAAACCCCATTAGACTTCCCAATGGCATTCTTAAGGAAGAAGGAAGAGTGTTTGTTTAGTTGAATTAGGGGAAGTCTCCTGTGGCCAGTGAAGTTTTATTGAGCCATTTCTAGAAGAACTAAAAAAATCAAGTGGGCTTCTTTGTTTTGTGCTTTATTGTTTATTTACATTTGCTTGAAAAGGTAATCTGCACAGGTTTGACATCAGCTGGGAAGTAGGACACCATTCATAAGACAAAGAAGAGGACTCTGGGGGAGAAAATATTTGGATAGACAGACCACTTGGTTGAAATGGAAAGAGGGAGTCAGAGAATTTCATTATGTCAGTTATGGGCTTTGGTGGCACTTTCTGAGTGTATAATGTGTCGGGTAGTGAAGGCTTGCTGGAGGGTCAAAGAAGGGATTGCCAGCAAAAGGAAGATGTGCCAGATGGAAAAAAACCACTGGGAGAAGATTAGTTAGCTTTATCAATAAGGAAAAGTTGGGATAGAACAAAAGCATAATAGTACTGTATCACATAGCCAAAATTATCATAGAGGTATAGATGTGTGTGTGCACATGCGTGTGCGTGCATGAGTGCATGTATGCATGTGTGCAAATGCGTATTCACTATATATATGTGTGTGTGTGTGTGTATTGAACCTAATTTCCTGAATACTTGCCATGCACTGGGCACTGTTATGGAGTGGTTCGAATCTCATGACTGTTTGTCCTCCGAGTGGCACTTTGCTTTACGTAAGCACGTTTGAGCCTCAGGTGCAGGATTTCCCTTGCTTGCCTACAAGGGAATTTAAAGAAACAATAAAGCAGAAAGTCTACAACTCCACTTGGTATGGGATTTAAGGAAACTACTCTTATCAATCTCATTTTATAGAAACACAAATAAGTTAAGTTTGTCCAAAGTCACACGGTTAGTAAGTGGAATCGGTAGGATCTGCCCCAGAAAGTGCAGCGCCAGAACAGGGCTGTTTCGCCGCCGTAGTAGCACTTGCCCTCTCGACAGGCACTCCTTAGTTTTCTCTGTTTGTCAACATGCCAAAAGTGCACATAAAATGATGGTTGTGGGAGTATAATTTATATAGCACATTATTGGAAAATACCTGAATGTTCCACTACAGGGAATTGGTTAAATAAATTTTGGTATGTTCGTGTAAGAGGGCACTTTACAGATGTTAAAAATAATGTTCTCCAAGAATATATGTGACTACTAGGATTAACTAGGTTTTGTTACATGAAAAAAGCAGGCAGCAAATCTGTGTGTATAATTTGATGCTAATTTTGTTTTTTAAAACTACCGTGAAGGGAAAAATGGAGACAAGCTAACTATATATGAGAAGAATGAGTAATAAACTGTGGCTTAGTCATTCAATGGAATACTACATCTAGTTCAACTGAATGAAAATAATCTCCATGGATCAACATGGGTAAGTCTTAAAACATACTGCTGACTAAAAAAAGCAAGGTACAAAAGGATATACATGGCATTGTATCACTTATGCAAAAATCTAAAATGTACAAAAGTAATATACATTTTATGAATCTAATTGTATAGTAAAGGCCAGGTGCAGTGGCTCATGCCTGTAATCCCAGCACTTTGGGAGGCCGAGGTGGGCGGATCACTTGACGCCAGGAGTTTGAGATCAGCCTGGCCAACATGGCAAAACCCCGTCTCTACTAAAAATACAGAGAAAGTAGCCAGGCAGGGTGGCCCATGCCTGTAAGCCCAGCTACTCAGGTGGCTGAGACAGGAGAATTGCTGCAACCCAGGAGGTGGGGGTTGCAGTGAGCCAAGATTACGCCACTGCACTCCAGCCTGGGCAACAGAGTGAGACTCTCTCTCTCGCTGTCTCTCTCTCTCTCTCTCTCTCTCTATATATATATATATAGTAAAAGTACAAAAACATTTCTTTATATATCATATTACATATATAATATGATAAACCCATCTAATTCTTCTCATTCCTAAAGGAAATGAAGAAGTGCTATCCTAAAGCTGGTGTGTATAGATGCTGTGAATGTTTCTGTACTTTTACTATATATATATTTCTTCATTTCCTTTAGGAATGAGAAAGAACTAGATGGGTTTCAGCTGGATCCATTTTATTTCTACAGGAGAGAACTAAACAAATGTGGCAAAATGTTAACATTTGTTAAATCTGCGTGGTGCATCCCTAGGTTTCTTTTATACTGCTTTCTGTATGTTTACAACATTTTATAATTAAAATTTGTGTGATATATAATAAGGATACACACGTGGAAGAGGCTAGCGGGCACCAAGATATAAACAGCGACTATATTGGAAAAGTATAGCACAAACTTATTTTCTTTAAGCTTTTCTATATAAATTTTTAAAATGTATATGGTAAGTGTGATATAAGAAATAAAAACAGGACATGTCTTTTTAGGAAGCATCAATGTTGTAGGCAAAGAGTGCTGCAGTGGAATATGGAATCTGCTCCTATGTGACACTGGTTGATTCACGTAGGCACTTTGTGACAGTAGGTACTTTGCAGCAGTTTCCTCACCTGCACGGTGGTTTTATGGGCCACATGCTCACTAAACCGACTTATTCTTCCTGGTAACCTGCATACAGACCTCCCAGTCCCTTGTGTGAAGGTGGCTCTGTGACTAACTCTTGCTGATGGAATGGGAGGAGGCAGTTAGAAGTAAGTGAGCCTGCTCTGAAGTTTCTCTTTGCCTTCTGTCTGCTGTGTGGATGCAGTCTGGGGCATCCTGAAACCCTTTGTTGAGATGGTGGAGCCACAGCAGAGGAGGAGCCTGGATCCCCATGTGTCACCACTGGCGTGAGAGAGGCCCAGCCAGAAACATACCCCTTGAATTTTGTGAGAGCAAGAAGTAAACTTTTGGGCTTGTTTGTTACAGCAGTTATACTACTCTGACCAATACAGGCTCCATCTGTCAGATCTCTTCAAGTTTGATATTCTATGAATGCCAGAGGCGCTTGGTTTAAAGCTGTCTCTCCATTCATTTATCTCTTGATGAAGTTCACTAGTCTCAGGGACAAACTTATCTAAATCAGCAATTTGGACATGTCTGAAAGAAAGAAACTGGTGTTATAACAATTGAGTTGAAAAGATAAAGGACAGTGGCCAGAAGACCAGGGGAAAATCCAGAACTTAGTAAGTCTGGGCTGTGCATGGCTTGAGGCTAAGGACAAGAACTTGAACATTTTTGATCTCTTTATAACCCTCCAGTTTTACAGATTGTAGTCTCTTAATCAATACCTGTTGGATAAATGAATACATGTGTAGGAAGCTGCGATCAGTGATAGCCACATACCTTGAAAAGCCACTGCTGCTTAATTTCTAGAGTTACTGACCTTTTAGTTTCATGAAGTGAGTAAGAGCACATGATCTGGAGTCAGAGGGGTCAGGCAGGCTGGGTGAGAATCCCAGCTCTGCCTCTTCCTTAGCCTTTCCAAGCCTGTTTTCTTAGACATAAAATAGGGATAAAAATGCTATAAAACCCATAGTCATTTTGAGGATTAAAGGAGTTAGGTAATGCAGGTGAAGCACAGGCCTGCTCCACAGTTGAGTAACTTGGATTTATGACATGGATTCAAGGTGACCCTAAGTTAAATCAAGATAAGACTCCCACTGGGCTCAGTGGCTCATACCTGTAAACCCAGCACTTTGGGAAGCCAGGAGTTTGAGACCATTCTGGGCAACATAGCAAGACCCTGACTGTACAAAAAAAAAAAAAAATGTAAAAATTAATCAGGCATTGTGGTGTGCACTGTAATCCCAGCTACTTGGGAGGCTGAGGTGGGAGGATCACTTGAGCTCAGGAGTTTGAGGCTACAGTGAGTTATGATCATGCCACTGCACTCCAGCCTGGGTAACAAAGCAAGACCTCTGTCTCTAAAACAAAACAAAACAAAAACAAAAACAAAAAATATGACAACTGTCTACCTCTCCTTACCTAGTTCTCCCATAGGCACTAGCTAAGTCAGCACAGGTGTTGGCCTTGACAAGATTAGCATTGCATTGGTAGAATGCTCCAAAATGACCTTCTTAAAGTATCATTACATCATCCTTGCTGAAGTAATCAATGATTCTCATAGAACAAGAGCACAGGAGGTGAGACAGCACTGTTTCCTAATGCAGATGCCCTTCACGGTCACTCCCTGGCTGAATGACCTAGAGAAGGGGACACAAATGCACCCGTTTCATTTTCTCATCTCTGAAGTCGGGGGAGAACACCTGCCTGCCATGCCGTTTACTGTGAGGGTGAAACCAGTGTTCCTGAAGCTCATGGCCTGGCACAGAAGGGAGCTCCTGGGTGTCAGTTCTCCCTCTTCATGTCACCTCTTTGAAACCCAGCCCTAGTTGAAGTTCAGATGATATTTCTCTAGTTTTTATGCAGAACACCGTCGTTTTGGTAAAATTCACCTACATTTTGGGAAGCATTCCCACCACCTCCCCATCCCCAACCTCCATTTACTTGAAGGGAAATGGAATCTATCTGGTTTTGATTCATTTACACTCCACTCATTAGCATTAGTTTGTAAGCATCAGCCAACATCCAAGTAACCCTTGGAACCTTGTTCTAAAGGCTGCATTTTCAAGTTTACAAAGTTTATTTTTCTTTGTTTCTTCTTTTTAAAAAAAAAATGCTAAAAGGAAACTGGACTTCAGTACTAGTTTGAGTTTGGGTTTATTTTCTGTGTATGACTGGCTTCCAACAAATTTGGTTAAAAAAAATACTTTGCCATTCCAGGTTTTACAATTTCAGCTCAACTGAATTTACCCTCGAAAAAAGTTTTCATATTCTAACCCAAGGGGAAGTTTTTGTGTTCTGTTGCTGTTTTGCTGGATCATGGAATTGTTACCTTTTCAAGATCTTTGGTTTGCCCTCAAATGAAAAAAAAAAATGAAGACCTTTACTGCATATTTGCATGATATTGGCTTTCTGTTGACCTTATCTTTATTTGATTTGGTAGAGGGTTTTGGTAGAAATTGGTAAGAAGTTTCATTCATGAAGACAGACTTGGGAAATTACATACAATTATCCAAGCCTATACTCAACAAGAGGAAAAACAGAAAGAAGTTGGATGCTTCCCTTGGAGTGGAGGGTTTCTCAGAGGTTTCTATTGAGCAGGACACTCACTCCCTACCATATCATTTTACCCACCAGGCCTGTATAATAAACACAACCTTAAGACAGTGCAGTCTACTTTCTGTCGTGTAGTAATAGACTTCATCTGCTATTTCTAGCTAACAATTGTTCATTGTTCATGCTGCCTCAAGGTTTAGAAACCAGAATTTCTCCCTGGTTCCCAGGAAATTAAAAACAAAGAAGGAGGTAATTTCCACGTGTTTAGCAGCCACTCCATTTGCTAAGGGTCTCACGCCGTGTATCTGTGTTTTTTAGATGAGTCTGTAACAGATTTGATTTTTGTGTAAATCTCAGACAGGAGATAAAGTCTTCTCCTGGATTTCCATTTAGGTTGTTTGAGGCTCAAATGAGCTTTCTGGACAGACTTGGTAAGTATTGTTAAGTTTGACTAAAGTACTCATTTCTGGATGAAGAAGATGCATTTGTGATTTCATAAGGGGATCAGTAAATCTTAATCTTCTAGTCCTCTACCTTGCTACTGTCCAGAGCCAGTGCATAAAATGTCACAGTGATAATTTTTATCTCCATCTTAATTATGAACATTTTAAGGTAAGGGAGACAGACTCAAAAGTATCAAATTGGTTTTCTTTGTTCATATACCTAGATTTTCATATGGTCAGAATACCCACAGAATATATGAGTGGCAGCAGTAAACAATCCTTGAAGTTCTTTGTTGTTTAACTTGACTGTTGGTGATGCCCAAGGAGGCCCTGTCTGCTCCAAGCAAATTACATAAAAAAGATGTGAATAAAAACACATCAAATACTAACAGAGGTGAGATCTGGGAGGAGTGGAATTACATTTATGATCTGTTTGTTTTCTTTTTCTTACTTTTCTGAATTTTATACAGTGAGTGTATGTGTGTATATGAGTGTGTATTTTAAGTTTTGTTTACAAAAAAGATGAGTATATATTTGTTTTTTAAAAAATCAAACTATATAGAAGTATGTAGAGTAAAATGAATAAGTTCTTTTTATTCATCCTCTAACCACATTCTGCTTTCTAGAGACCATAATTAGTTTGTGTGTAAATTTCCAGACCTTTTCTCTGTTTTATCTGTATAATTGTTAACATTATATTGAAAGAGTGAGACTCCATACAGTACAGGTAGAAAAGAGTTTCCCTTGCTGTCTCTATAAATATAATATGCAGATTCGTTCTCACTCTCTTGGACAATCATGTAGAATAACAACTCCTCCAGTCCCTTCAAGTCCCACCCATCACCCCAGGCACTCTTTCTCTTGGTGCACCTAGTGGGTTCCGGCAGCTCGTGGGCAGCTGCTGACAGATGCAGGTGCTGGCTGGGGAGGGGAAAAGCTAGCCCTCCACCCAGTAGGTGTGTGTGTGAATGTGATCAAGAGATAGGAAGGTTGTGGGTGGAGTGTTGTCAACCTCTCTACGGGGGGGGGGGGGCCCTTTCTAAGACCATCCTGGCTGGCTACCTTGCATATGGCCTACGGACAAGACTGATGCACTCTGGCTACTGCTGCTGGGAGGTGTGCAGTCTGCTGCACTGCAGCTCTCTCAGTGCCTGGGCCTCCGCACGCAATTTGCAGCCTCTTGCTATTAGACGATCTTTGGTCTTGAATTAAATCCCGGTCTATACTTGGCAGACTCCAGCATTCAGGGAGATCTCCTTGAAACTTCTTTTACTTAGAAAGAGGTAAATGTGGAAACACCACCACACCCCGAAAAATCATGCCAAAGAAATTCTCTCAGCATTTTCAGTTTCAGTCCTTTTACAGCCTTGCGGTGAGTGATGGGCTAATGGTTGCAGCTGTCTCCTTTGCAAGTCCTGTCTAGGTGGTCTAGAAACTCATTAAAGAATGTGAGACCACTAATTGCCTCTTGCTTTGTTCTGGGTCTTCTGGGGCCTTAGACAAAGCTGAAAAAGAGTCTCCTTTTCACATTTTGTTATAGACCTAGCTAAGTCATTGTTTTTCCATAAGTTAAACATATTAACATTCTGTAAGTTGTTATCTTAATTGTCAACATATCAGTCTTTTCATATCGGAAGATGTTGAATTGTCTCATTCTTTTTAATGACAGTGTAATAGTCCATTGGGTAGATAAACCAGAGTTTAGGTAACCATTTCTCTTTTGATAGGCTAATTCTAATTTTTTGCTTTTACAAGTAATGCTGCTATAAATAATTTTTAAATTCACATGCGTGTGTGTGTGTGTGTATGTGTGTACATGAAGTGTAGCCAATGGTAGGTACTAGAAAAATTTTACAAGATACTACCAAAGTGACTCCAGGAGAGTTGTATGAATTTCTGCTTTCTCCAGCAGTGCATAAGAGTGAACATTTCCCCACACCTTCACTACATATTTCATTGTTTTTAATCTTTGCCATTTTAGAGGCTAACAATGATCTCATTATTTTATTCCATTATTTTCT
Organism: Rhinopithecus bieti; assembly: GCF_001698545.2. Classification (NCBI taxonomy): domain Eukaryota; kingdom Metazoa; phylum Chordata; class Mammalia; order Primates; family Cercopithecidae; genus Rhinopithecus; species Rhinopithecus bieti. Next base: position 782,910 of record NW_016815484.1, read on the forward strand.
TGATTATTAATGAGGTGAGACTTTTTTCTCACCTTTGTCCATTTGTATCTGTGCTCTGTGAATTGCCTATCACATATCCTTCATCCAGTTTGGGGTTCTGGGTCTTTCTCAGCCCCTTGTAGTTTAAATAAGGAGAAGATGGCAAAATAATGAAGCAGAGACAAATTGTAGTGACTTGCTGAGAACCCTGGTCCCACTCCACGGGGACAAGAAATGGTGGAAGTTCTACAGCTCAGACTGTATCACTTGTTCCCCTCAAAACTGTTTGCAAGTCTGAATCTGAAACATAGGCTAAGTCTTCTCTTCCTTCAAACTGACACATATACTTTTATTGATAACATTTTAACCAATTCCTTGTATTTGACTGAGAGTGTGTATGCAAACTTATTTTGAATCTGAAGCCTAATAGGTTGTATTTATGCCTCTTTGTCTCTTTTAATTCTACACATATTAAAATTACTAAAGGCATATCGTATTTCAAGAAAAAAACAAAGGAGATTTTTCAGAGCTCCTAGCAGCCATGGCAACATGCCTTTACAAGGGGCATGTACTCTGCTAAAAAATATTCCATTTACAGGTAATGACAGACATTTGCCAAACAGCCCCAAGCTAACCCAAGAAAGAATGGGCAGATGGTTTGAGGTGTGTCAGGAATAGGATTTACAAAACAAGATTATGGTTATGCTGGAAAGTAACAGCAATGGTTGTAAACAAATGGAACAGACTTACTTTTTGCCATGGGGCAGAAGAAGAAAGGGGTTCTGCATTGCTGCTTGTGAACTAGAGTTGGCTTGCTTAGATACACATCTCTCTGGGATTTTATGTATGTTGTTAGGCACTTGTGTAAGCCACATGACTGGGCCTCCAATTGAGTTTCTTCTAATCTGAAGCAGGGAAACTTCATTCTCGTTCTAGAAGCCCCTGCTGGTGTTGGCCCTGTCTCGGTTGTGTCTGGCAAATGAATCTGCATCCTTCTCCACGTGAATTTAACTATCATACCAGTTACAGACCATCAGTTGAGAAGACACTGGAGAGAACCAGCCTGTTTATTCCTGCATGTATATTTTTGGCTGCGGGAATTAGAGTCATAACAGAGGAAGGTACAGAACACCTACCAATATGATAGATCTATTTGCTCATCAGCCCAAATCCTGGACCTTGAAGTGGTAATGAATGAGTCTGCCTCTGCCCTGGATTAAAAAATCTCAGCTCTCTCTTTTCCAATTAAATTAAGATTTAGAAAGATAATGCTTCCTATCTGGGGAGCATTTGGGCATTTTCCAAGGAAACAGAGAGAGGGTTGTCAAAGGGGATTTGCTGACAATGACACGAGAAAAAGGCGATGACAAAGAAAGACTGAAGGTCTCAGACTTCGGGATGGGGTCGAAGCTGTCTCACCTGGTTAGGAACTATCACCATGCAAATGAAGGGTGGAATTTGGCTTTTAGAATACATTTCCATTAGCCCTGGAGTTTGACAGCTAGCTCCTGATGGCAGCAAAGCATGTGAGGCCTCCCAGTTGGCAAGGCTGATCTCTGACTAATGGGGAAAAATTACCCAATAAGAATTAGCAATCTTACATCACTGATCAGAATCCTTACATTGCCCTTCATGTGGGGAAAAGAACGAGACTTTCAAAAGGAGTTGGACTGGTTTTAACATGGCCTGTTGGTCACTGAGACAGGAAACATTTAACATGAATCAGATGCATTTGGAATTTGTTTGACTTATCTTGAGCCTAAGGTTTACAGGTATTAGTGGTATTGAGCACTCATTTAGTGCTTTTATGTATTTTTTAGAAAGTGCCCTCTCATTATTTCTAGGTAGATACAATTGGCCCTGTTTGATCTTGTTCTTTATTTGTACCAGATTTTTCAACTTAACACTTTCGGAGAAGTGGAATCTCTTGAGTGTTAAACTAAGAAAACTAGTGTTGGATGAGTGTTCCAAAAGAGAACAGTGTTGTTATCATAGGCTGAATTGATCCCAGATGGATTCTGGAATGAAAGGATTAACAATGATGTAAAAATGGCCTAAGCACATGATAGTATACAATGCTGACTCTTTGAAAGTAGGCTTGGCCACAGCCACATGTGTCTTCAGAATTGGAGGTTAGATACCATTTACTTTGGACTTTGGATGGCATATGGTGGTCAGAATGATTTAAAAATGTTAAGTTAGGCTGGTGTTGAAAGATGGCATAATTTGAGAACAGATACAGCAAAACAAGGCAATGAACTTGCCTTCCTCATAAATGATGTCAGCAGTGAGAAGCTGAGGGCCATGGGCCAGGACAGAGGGGACTTAGCTTCTTTTTCTTGTCTTCTTAGATTGTGTTGAGAAATCCTGCTCTTGAGCATGTGCTACTGTGTCTTTTGGAAGACAATAATAGCTGGGCAGAGGAAAATGTTGTTGTGGCTTTTTGACCCCTCTCTGACCAGGACAACAAATATAATGACGATAATAAAAATACCCAGAGCACATCCTTATTTATCTCTTCATGGGAAGTCATAAGACTGAAAGGGGCTTTTATTTAGTGGGTTCTACCAGTGGGAAGATATTCAGACAACACTGAACCCACACATTTGACTCTGGACCAGAGGCTGCATGTGTTACCCCAGGTAAGTGGGGTATCCTGAGCAGACTGCATGGTTAGATGGAATGATCTCTTCTCTCTTGTCTTTTAAGAGGTATGTGATCTGTATACTTACAATGAAATTTTCAAGACACAGGCTACAAAATGCACTGGCTAAGAAATGACTAGGAACCAAGGGTAGAACGGGGATAAAGTGAATTCCAGCAAAATGCTGTCCCTTCAATAAGTCTTACTGGAAGGCCCAAGTGGCCAACTGGAACACCTCCATGGGATACAGCAAGTATGGGGCTTTGGGAAAACACACACACACACACACACACACACACACACACACGGCCTACTTTAGCACAGACCCAGCCATTTGTGAATCAAGATTTCTTGGGGGAGATTTCTGAGTCTGAGACCAGTTGTTCATTATGCTAACCAGGTTGCACACTAGAATAATCTGGGAATATTTTGGCAAAAAAAAAAAAAAAACCCAAAAAAGCAAAAAACCATTTTCCCAGACCCTATCCCAGACCAATTCAATCATAATCTCAGGATTTCAGGGCACTGATAATTTTTTTATTTTTTTTATACAGAGTCTCACTCTGTCACCCAGGCTGGAGAGCAGTGGCGTGATCTCAACTCACTGCAACCTCCACCTCCTGGGCTCAAGTGATTCTCTTGCCTCAGCGTCCCGAGTAGCTGGGATTAAAGGTGCATGCCACCATGTGTGGCTGATTTTTTTGTATTTTTAGTACAGATGGGGTTTCACCATGTTAGCCAGCCTCAAGTGATCCCCCTGCCCAGGCCTCCCAAAGTGATGAGATTACAGGCGTGAGCCATTGCTCCAGGCACTGATAATTATTTTTAAAGCTCCCAAAGTGATTTTAATGTGTGACCAGGAGAGAGAACCATTTTCTTGGTTAGCAGTTTGCTGAGATGGTTACAGACAGTCTCTCTTCTCTTCCAGATTCACTAGAAATTGCCATTAGACTCTAGGCTTTCTGAGGGAAGGATTCACCTTATACAGCATTTGATTTTCCACAGCATCTAATTTTCAAGGGATAATTGTGAATGTATTTGCATCAGAAAGAGGAATCTATTCATTGCTAGCAGTTTTCCAAGCTGTCGGTCAGGGCACTGGGTTCTATCATCAGCTTTCCCATTCATTAGGTGGAGGACCTAGGGGTAGGTCCAGATAAAATACAGGAAGCCCAGCTAAATTTGAATTTTAGATAAACAATCAATAATTGTTTTGTATGCATATGTCTCATACAGGATTTGAATATGTATTTTTATTTGCTCGATCTGGTAACCCTATCCCGGGATATCTTCTTAGTCTCAGATTATTCACTTGTAAACTAAAGAATGAAGTTGTCAGAGATTAAACAATTTCATTTGAAAAGAAAAAAATTTAAAGAAATTAGAATCACTTTTATAAACTTAAATTGAAGTTTGACAAATTCCTTGTTTGCACGCCATTTAGGATTTCCAAAAGCAGGTTTTTCAATGGAGTGTCTAGGTATTCATAATGGTGACCAGACAGGCATACACTAGAGTTATTATAAAGGCACTTATTTTTCTCCATTTAATGGTGTTTGTTTAGATTTCAAGGGAGTCTTTCAGGTTATTTAACACTGAAATGTGGTCTTTTCAGTTTCTTTAGCGGTTGGAGACATTTGATTTTGAAAAGCCCCTCTCTCATCAATTAGTATCTTCATTTCTAAGCATACAAGAGGGTCTCTAGTTAGCTAAAGGTATGTTTTTTTCACAAGCAAATGGAAATGTTTTGTCTTTCAGACCAAACTTAATGTGTATGTGTGTCTGCACTTGTGTGTGCGAAATTTGTCCCATTTTATTGAATGCCCCCATATGCAGCAGTTCTAGAGTTCTAACACCTTATCACAAACTATATGTGTGTCCAGAATTCGTGGGTTCTTGGTCTTGCTGACTTCAAGAATGAAGCTGGAGACCGTCGCGGTGTTACAGCTCTTAAAGGTGGTGCATCTGGAGTTGTTTCTTCTGATGTTTGGATGCGTTCAGAGTTTATTCCTTCTGGTGGGTTCGTGGTCTTGCTGGCTTCAGGAGTGAAACTGCAGACCTTCGCGGTGAGTGTTGCAGCTCATGAAGAGGACGTGGACCCAAAGAGTGAGCAGCAGAAAGATTAATTGTAAAGAGGGAAAGAACAAAGCTTCCACAGCGTGAAGGGGAACCTCACCCAGTTGCCACTGCTGGCTTGGGCAGCCTGCTTTTATTCCCTTATCTGACCCCACCCACAACCTGCTGATTGGTCCATTTTACAGAGAGCTGATTGGTCCGTTTTGACAGAGTGCTGATTGGTGCGTTTACAATCCCTGAGCTAGACACAGAATTATGATTGGTGCGTTTACAATCCTTTAGCTAGACACAGAGTGCTAGACGGAAAAGTTCTCCAAGTCTCCACTAGATTAGCTAGATACAGAGTACTGACTGGTGTATTTACAAACCTTGAGCTAGACACAGGGTACTGTTTGGTGTATTTACAATCCCTTAGCTAGACATAAAGGTTCTCCAAGTCCCCACTAGACTCAGAAGCCTGGCTGGCTTCACCTAGTGGATCACACACCAGGGCCATGGGCAGAGCTGCCTGCCAGTCCCGGCACCTGCACTCCTCAGCCCTTGGGCGATCAATGGGACTGGGTGCCACGGAGCAGCGGGCGGAGCCCGTCCGGGAGGCTTGGGTGGGCATGGGAGCCCACAGCTGGGATAGGGGGGCTAGGGCACGGCGGGCTGCAGGTCCTGCCCCGCCAGGAGGTGGCTGAGGCCCAGCGAGAATTCAAGGGCTGTGCGGGCGGGCGAGCAGTCCTGGGGAACCGGGCGGACCCTCTGCAGCTGCTGGCCCGAGTGCTAAGCCCCTCACTGCCCCGGCCGGCAGCGCCGGCCGGCCGCTCAGAGTGCGGGGCCCGCCGAGCCTGCGCCTATCCGGAACTCGCGCTGGCCCGCAAGTGCCATGCGCAGCCCCAGTTGCTGCCCGCGCCTCTCCCTACACACCATCCCGCAAGCAGAGGGAGCCGGCTCCGGCCTCGGCCAGCCCAGAGAGGTGCTCCCACAGTGCAGTGGCGGGCTGAAAGGGTCCTCAAGCGTGGCCAGAGCGAACGTGGAGGTGGAGGAGGCGCTGAGAGCGAGCGAGGGCTGCCAGCACGTTGTCACCTCTCATATGCATATATACAATTGTCCAGTGCTAAGATGAAGGGAATAAGGTCTCTGTAAATTAGAGAATCATTAAAATTGGAATTTCCAAATGAGCTTTTCCATGTCTTAAATTTTGGGGAATGGAATGAGACAGATGTCCAAGGAAAGTAATTAACAGTTTACCTATTCTTTTAAAAACAATCTCACAACTTTTGTAAGACAAAGACATTCCTAGTTTCACTCCACATTTAATAAGCTGGAGTTGGGAAAGCTTTGAAGGACTGATGAGGGTGTTTTATATGGCGACCAGAGGGAAATCTGGGGAGTTTTTAGACCAAAAAACGCAGTTGCTATGGTTTAAATATGATTTGCTTCTACCAAAAACCGTATTGAGGCTTGGTTCCCAATGTGGCAGTGTTGGGAGGTGGTGCCTTAAAGAGGTGACTAGGTCTTTAAGATACATTAATGTCTTTCTCTGGAGATGGGGGGTTAGTTGTCTTGGGAATGGATTACTTCCCTCAAGAGCACGTTGTTATAAATTGAGGTTGCCACATGTGTCTTGCTCTTTTTTCCATGCACCTGGTTCCCCTTCCATTTCTCTGCCATGTTTGAGGCAGCATGAGGCTCTCATCAGAAGCCACCAGATGTGACTGCCAAATCTTGAACTTCTCAGCTTCTAGAACTGTGGGCTAAATAAACCTATTTAAAAAAAATAAATTACCCTATCTCAGATCTTCTTTTAGAACAACACAAAATGAACTAAAACAATGTCAACATTAAAAATGAGAGAAATGTTAAAATGTTTTAAAAATGATTTCTATAATACCTCTGAGAATCTGCCATTTTCTGTTATTTGAAGAGCCAGGCCAAAGGAAGAATAAAGGTCACTGAATCCACTGGATTGGAATGCCTTTACTGTCCTCCAGTCTCTCTTCCCTCCCATATGGAGAAACATTTAGGGAGTGTGCACTTTCTGATTACTCTCTTCTTCCCAGTGAGGGCGCTCAATGGTCAATGTTATATATCCCAACCTCTTCCTTGCCGTTTTCCCTCCCTGATGTTTCTTGGGACCAGATACCACAATCTGGCATAGCCTGCTCTTGTGGCTGGTTAACAAGTCTCTCAAAATATTCTACTCCTTGCTGTTTGTTTCTGCTTTAATACCTCCACTTCTAGCAAATTCTACTTCAAAAACATTATACAATACTATGTGCTGAGCCTTATGCCAAACATTTTATATGCGTGATCTCATTTAATCTTCTCAATAATCCTATGAAGTAGATATAACTCTCTTCAATTAATGGATGGGAATTCTGTGGCCTATAGAAGTTAAATACCTTCCTCAAGACCACAGAGGTCCTAAAAGGCACCAGTAGAATTTGAACCCAGGGCTCTGAAGCTTTTGATCACTATGTTATACTAAGTTAAGCTAGGGGCAGTGGCTCATGCCTGTAGTATCAGTAATTTGGGAGACTGCGGCAGGGGGATTACTTGAGGCCAGGAGTTTGAGACCAGCCTGGACAACATAGTAAGACCTTGGTCTCTACAACAGTAACAACAAAATTAGCCAGATATGGTGATGTGTGCCTGTAATACCAGCTACTTGATAGGCTGAGGTGGGAGGATCACTCGAGCCCAGGAGTTTGAGGCTGCAGTGAGCTGTAATTGTGCCACTGCACTCCAGCCTGGGCAACAGGTGAAACCCTGTCTACAAAAAATCCAAAACAAAACAAAACCTGAACTAAGATACTAGTTCTTTAATGAAAGTGGCATCATTTATTAATGACTAGTGATTATTATTTTTATGCAGCACTTATTGAGTACTTACTATGTGTCAGTCACTATGATAGGTGCTTTATTGATCATCTCATTTGTATCAGGTTTAAGCAGAACTATACTATATTCTAAAGATAAGGGATGAGACTCAAAATGTAACTTTTTCAAAGTCATGCAGTTGAAAAAAAGCAGACCTAGGAGCCCAGACCATAAGTATTTATTTCAGACTCTCGTGCTTGTTCCCTTTCTAACCCTCTTCTTTAAGAGTCTTCTAGTTACTCCCAGTTACGGTGCAGACGAATTTGAATCCAAGAGGCTGTTCTTCCACCAATGGCTTTCTGTCTGCCTTTCTTCTCTTTCAGGGCTGGAGTAGAATCATTGCAGAGGTATCTGCGCATGCTGTTGAGTGTGGCACTAATGCTGCCTGTCCTGAAATAAACTTGGATTGGCTATCCAAGATGGCATTAGCTACCCTTGAAATGAAATGACCTTTCCCTTGGGCTCATTGAGTGAGGCCGTTGTTATCAATGAAGACTTGCTTGAGGCTGTGCTAAAGGAAGAATGCTCCACCTTCTTGGAGCCTGATGTGACCAACATGGTTCTACAAAAATATCAAGTCAAAGATTTGATCTTGAAGAGAAGGAATCTGATCTTAGCAAAACAAAAATGGTTCAGTAGGTGGCATCTAAAGATACTGTGAATCTTGTGAACTTGGTTGTTAAATGGGACATTTAGAAGGCGATATGGTGTATGGTGATCATATGTCCTGGTTGATGTCTGTTTTATTTCAATATAATTAACAGTGGTTATTCACTTTCATCCTCAATAGTGTCCTGGTTTGGATGATAAGCTATATGTTTCCCTGTCTAACAGAAGCAAAAAACTAAATGCTATAGTTTGTTCATCCATTCATTTATTCATTCAACAGATATTTATTGAGCTTCTACCTACTGTGTACTAGACACTGCTATGAAAGTTAAACAGATGAGGTGCCTGTCTTCACTGGAGATTAAAATTTAATAGTGGAGATTGAAAAGTAACAAGTAAACGAAGGAATAAATAGATTATTAGAAGCCGTGATAGGAATTATGATGGAAATATCTGTGAAGGAGAAAAGAGTGGCAGAGGTGGCCCCTCTGGAGAAATCTCGACCTGGGGAACTTGGAGGATGAGGAGGAACCAGCCATGGGATATGTGGGTGGGGTTAGACTGAAGAGCCTGCTTGACAGTCTGGAGTGGGATAGAGCTAGGTATATTCCCAGGATGGAAAGGATTGAGAATCTAGATCCATTTCAGGGAGTAAAGGAAGGCTTCAAGGAGAAGGCAGAAGGAAGCTTATCCACACACTCTTGAAAGATGACCTCGGGGCAGGCATTTCACTGAGCAGGGGCAGCATGAGAGAGGTGCAGGGTGGGTGGTTGAGCAGCAGGTGTTCTAGCCAGACTGCTCTGTGTGATCCCGTGGAAAGCAGTGGGAGAACATGCTAGAAGCTGAATTGAGCTGGCTTGGGGAGTTGCAATGTATAGTTTCCAGTTAGATGCTTCTAAGAAGATGGCCTGGACTCAAAGTTATGCCTATGCTAAATCTTAAATTCTGCTGCTTGGTTTCTATGTCAGTGTTCCAGTTGGTTAGTTAACAAAGTAAACAATCTGCTAGTTTTGTGATAGATGAATCTTCCAGATGGAAGAGATGTCTTTGTTTCATTTTAGACTTAAGGTCAGACTTGGGCATTATGGAGGGACTTAAAAGGCACAGTCTATTTTAATGACCATAATTCTAGTTTGGGCATACTTTAAGATATAAGAAAAATATTACTTGAATTGCAGGTGCTCAATTCTGACACTCTTTCTCCCTCTGTCTCCTCCCTTATCCCCCAGCTCTCATCCTCAAATTTCATAGGGAATCTCTGAACCAATTCAATAGGCTCTAACAGGGCTTTAGAACTGCATTTCAGATATATCATCACTTCATGTAAAATTATGTTAAGGCTCAGATTTCTGCATTAAAATACCAATTTATTCCATGGGTTAAGTTGATATTTAGGAAGAATTCAGAGTGATTTGCAATTTATCTGAACCGTTATAGAGCTATTGACTATTTCATTCCCTCTCTTGCCATTCAAAGTGGCCCTTGTTCACTAACCCATATGATGCCTTGGTTCAATCTTCAAAAGGCATCTCTGCTTCCAACCCCACACTACACTGCACATTGGGCAAGAGGAATGTGGGCTGGATCTCAGCCTCCAGTCATCCTCCTGGCTGGGAGCCCTTGTGCAGTGAATAACCTGTACAGCAATATATAGCAGCCCTGACCATCTACTGTTGTAATTCCAAACATTTGGAAGATCTCAGCTTCTAGCAGAGGGTGGCAGTGGGCCTGAATATATTTCCCCAAGGCAATATTTTCAAAAACACACATTAACTTGAAAAAATATCGAGTAAACTTTGTTCTGCTTATAACAACTCAATTTGTGTTTTATTAGTGTGTATAGAGCCACTGGAGAAAGTTCACTTCTAAGAAACTCTTTAGAAAACCCCAAGTTTTCCATTACTATGTGTAGGGTCCAGCCGTGCGGGTCTTAGTGGGTGTTCTCCCTGTGTGCGGAGTTGAGAGATTGTAATAAATAAAGACACAGACAAAGAGATAAAGAGAAAACAGCTGGGCCTGGGGGACCACTACCATCAAGACGTGGAGACTGATAGTGGCCCCGAAAGGCTGGGTGCACTGATGTTTATTGTATACAAGACAAGGGGGCACAGTAAAGAGGATGAATCTTCTAAGTGATTGACAAGGTGAAGCAAGTCACGTGATCACAGGACAGGGGGCCCTTCCCTCTTAGGTAGCCGAAGCAGAGAGAGAGAAGGCAGCATATGTCAGCGTTTTCTTCTATGCACTTATAAGAAAGATCAAAGACATCAAGACTTTCACTATTCCTTCGACCGTTATCTACTACGAACTTCAAAGAGGAACCAGGAGTACAGGAGGAATGTGAAAGTGGACAAGGAGCATGACCATTGAAGCACAGCACCACAGGGAGGGGTTTAGGCCTCTGGATGACTGTGGGCAGGCCTGGATAATATCCAGCCTTCCACAAGAAGCTGGTGGAGCAAGGTGTTCCCTGACTCCTCCAAGGAAAGGAGACTCCCTTTCATGGTCTGCTAAGTAACGGGTGACTTCCTAGACACTGGCATTACCGCTTTACCAAGGAGCCCTCAAGTGGCCCTTATGTGGGCGTGACAGAAGGCTCACCTCTTGCCTTCTAGGTCACTTCTCTCAAAGTCCCTTCAGCACCTGACCCTATACCCGCCGGTTATTCCTAGGTTGTATTAGTAATGCAACAAAGAGTGATATTAAAAGCTAATGATTAATAATGTTTATGCTAATGATTGATAATGTCCATGATCATCTCTATATCTAATTTGGATTATAACTATGCTTATTCTAACTATTTTCTTTATTATACTGAAACAGTTTGTGCCTTCAGTCTCTTGCCTCGGCACCTAGGTAATCCTCTGCCCACAACTATGTTTTGGTGGGTAATTCTTGACCAGTCCTCATTCTACGGAACTCACAAAATCAAAGAGCTCATCAATATGTCCAGTGACAAAATGTTTAACTTGTTTGTAATTCCAATAGAAACTCATTCAGTGATCTGTATGATTCAATTCATATCTCCCTTGAAAGACACTTCGTGCATAGCAAAGTACTCAAGCAATGTGCAACTAAAGAGCCACACATCTTATTTCTGCCTGCGCTCTCAAGTGAATGACAGATTCAGCTCTAAAAGGTGAGGAAAACTGTCCCACCAACGTAGCATTCTGATTGGCTATGCTATTTGGATCTGTAGAGACTTGCAAAACAAAAGTCAGGGTATTTTCCCTCTTAAACCAGGTTTATAAATAGTTGCCTAACGCCCTGGGCAGGGTTGTTGCAGGGAAGGATTATTGCACTTTTTGTAGAGGCTCTTGGTCACTCTAATTTTGGATACATACCTTACTACATACAGGAGGCATGCAGGAATCAGCTCTCAGAAATGCCCCGGTTGACATGTCTCATAGCTTAATTATAGCAAAGTGCATCTACAGCACTAATGGCTTAAATATCAGCAATATCTATAATACATGCTGATGAGCCTTAGGTTTATAGGCAGTTCAGCCCAGAGATACGTACTGATATACTGCACAGTAATTACCACTTGGGTTCAATTGTCCTACTAGTAGAGTTAGTCAGACTCTTTGGGTTCTCAGTAAAATTATCTAGAAGTCTTATACCTTATATGTTAACCCAGTGTTTTTCAGAGTGTGAGTTGCAACCCACTAGTAGATTATGCAGTCAATTTAACAGGTCATGGCCAGTGTTTGGGGGAGCTATGACTTTAAATAGAATAGAGGCAATAGAATAACATAGAGTACCAAATATCAAAATGGATTGTTCATAATAAAGGTTAGTATTGATGCTTGACATTTTACTCCATTATTTTATCCACTCTAAGGCGTACATTTTTTTTTTGACTACAAATCTCTGAAATCAGGATGTCTTATAATTATAATAGGTAATTTTTTTTCTTTCTCAGTCAGTGATAAAATAATAGTATCTCTTGCGATCAATGTCTACTTAGATTTGGTATATGAGCGCATTGGGTTTTGATGTAAAATGTATCTCTTTTTGTGGTCATGGCCAAAAGAGCTTGAAGAAGACAGATTTGATTCAGTCTTTCCAAGTTTCCCTCTCCACTGGAAGTTGGATGGTTGGTCTTTTGCTGCCTGGAATCTTTGTGCAGAGTTTCTGACCCTCAATGTCACCCCATTTCCTGATGAGGAATGGCTGGGATCCCTCAACAGGGAATTACACATTCAAAAACTGTCATCTCTCTGCGGTCTCTCTTGGATGTTGAAGATGATTCAACCGGGATGGCAGTAATGTTAGGGGTCTCAGCTAATGGGTTTCCCTTGTGTGACCCTCCAGTTTGTTGTTCATACCAGTGCCTCCTGGAAGAGATTTCTTGGTGATGTAGAGCTTGGGAGGTGGCAGAGAGGGCTGCTTTTAGATTTTGGTTTTATGGGCACTATCTCATAAGCCTTCTTATGGTTTTTCCCATTAGCCAGGGCTTCCTGTGGCTACTATCACCAGTGAGGTTCACCAAAACAGTGGCCTTTTAAGGATCTTGATGTTTTTAATGTCTCAGTTGGCTTCTGCTTCTTTTTTAAGGCTGATCACTCAGTGGGACTCCCAGCACCCTCCACCCGCAGAAGGTAAGTCATGGGTCTCTGCTGAACCCTCTAACTTGTATGCTTTTATATAAATATATACGGGAAACAGGTCTGTATTACGCCAGGGTGTCATACTCCTGCTTTTCTTCTGCTCTGTTCAGAAAAGGAAAGTTATTAACCCAAAGGAATGAGCCACTTATTGGAAATTTTAGATTCTGTGGCAATTGAGAAGAGGAGATATATTTCCCTGCCATTCATTGGGCCCTGTTCCTACCTTAAATCATCTTTAAACACTCATCTTATTAATTCCCCAAATACTACAAGCTAGCAACTTAAATGCTGCATAAAACCTTAAAAACATCTTGTGTCAGACTCAGAATTTAAATTTATTTTGTCTATAAATCCTGCCTGCTTTCCTTGAGTTAAATGGTTACCGTTCCTAAGAGTAAATTCTATCCTGACTTCCAAGAACATAGACTGATTTTGCCTGATTTTGTACTTTATATAAGTGGAATTGTACAAAATGTACTCTTTTGTGTCTGGCTTCTTCTACACATCATCACCTTTATGAGATTCAGCTACATTTTTCTTGCTTTTTTTCTCTTTCTTTTTTTTTTTTTTTTAATTATACTTTAAGTTCTAGGGTACATGTGCATAACGTGCAGGTTTGTTACATATGTATACTTGTGCCATGTTGGTGTGCTGCACCCATCAACTCGTCAGCACCCATCAATTAGTCATTTATATCA
>NW_016815484.1:799449-830852 GCF_001698545.2 Rhinopithecus bieti
CGCTGTTTGCCTGGGTATCAGCAGCAGAGGTTGCAGAAGATAGAATATTGCTGAACAGCGAGTGTACCTGTCTGATTCTTACTTTGGAAGCTTCCTCTCAGGGGTGTACTCCACCCTGTGAGGTGTGGGGTGTCAGACTGGCCCTAGTGGGGGATGTCTCCCAGTTAGGCTACTCAGGGGTCAGGGACCCACTTGAGCAGGCTGTCTGTCCGTTCTCAGATCTCAAGCTCCATGTTGGGAGATCCACTGCTCTCTTCAAAGCTGTCAGACAGAGTCGTTCGCGTCTGCACAGGCCTCTGCTGCTTCCCCTTTTGTTGTTTAGCTGTGCCCTGTCCCCAGAGGTGGAGTCTACAGGGACAGGCAGGTTTCCTTGAGCTGCTGTGAGCTCCATCCAGTTCGAGCTTCCCAGCGGCTTTGTTTACCTACTTAAGCCTCAGCAATGGTGGGCGCCCCTCCCCCAGCCTCGCTGCTGCCTTGCGGTTAGATCGCTGCAGACTGCTGTGTTAACAATAAGGGAGGCTCCGTGGACATGGGACCCTCCCGGCCAGGTGAGGGATATATTCTTCTGGTGTGCCCGTTTGCTTAAAGCACAGTATTGGGGTGGGAATTACCCGATTTTTCAGGTGTTGTGTGTCTCAGTTCCCCTTGCTAGGAAAAGGGATTCCCTTCCCCCTTGGGCTTCCCAGGTGAGGCAATGCCTCGCCCTGCTTCAGCTCTCGCTGGTTGGGCTGCTGCAGCAGCTGACCAGCACCAATTGTCCGGCACTCTCCAGTGAGATGACCCCAGTACCTCAGTTGAAAATGCAGAAATCACGGGTCTTCTGTGTCGCTCGCGCTGGGAGTTGGAGACTGGAGCTGTTCCTATTCGGCCATCTTGCTCCGCCCCCCACATTTTTCTTGCTTTTATAAATTATTTATTCTATTTGCTTATAAGTATATCACAATTTATTCCTCATCTCAACTGTTGAGAGTACTTGGGTAGTTTCTAGTGTTTGGCTATTACAAATAGTGTTATTATGAACATTGTAGTACCTCCTGGGATGTATACCTAGGAGCAGAATTCATGAGTCAGAGGGAATGTATATTCAGTTTTAGTACACTGTGCAAATGAACTTTTTTATTTCAGCCATTCTGGTAGGTGCGTAGTAGTATTTCACATGGTTTTATCTTGTGTTTCCCTGATGAGTAATAGAGCTGAGAGCCTTTTCATATGCTCATTGGTTATTTGGAAAGCTTATTTTGTGAATTGTCTGTACATCTTTTTGTTGGGTTGTCTGTAATTTTCTTATTGATTTATGAGTTTTTCTGGATATGAGTCCTTTATTAGATGCATGCATTGCAAGTATCATTATCATTGTATAGGATGCCTTAATGATGTCTGTTGATGAAAAGTTGTTTTTAATTTTAGTATTGTTTAATTTATCAACATTATATAATTAATGTTTTTGTATACTCTTGATAAAATCTTTGTCTGTTCCAAAATCATGAAAATATTCTCCTATATTTTAGCAGTTTTTTTAAAGGATCCATCCTTCTCTTCCTTCTCTTCTTTCTTTACTTGTCTTGCTTTCCATTGACTCCCCTTTTTCTGTTTCTCTCTTCCTTACTTTGTTTTTCCTTTTGGTTCTGTCGAAATAAGCAGCATAAGAAAATCTTTCATCTTTTCATTATGAAAACCACATTACTCCTCTGTTTGAAATACGTCTATGGACTTCCAAAGGTTTCTGAATAAAACTCAAATTTCTTGACTTGGGAAGCAAGGTCTCTAATGATCCCTCCCCGCCCACCTATCTCTCTAGGCTTCCCTATTTTCAGTTTCCCTTACAAACATACTGTTTATTCCAATCACACAGCAGTACTGAACTTACTAAAGGTGTCTGCTTTTATATGAATCCATGCCTCCGCACATGCTGTTCTGTCTGCCTGGAATTCCCTTCCTCCTTTTCCATTTAACTAATTCCCATTCATCTTTCAAAACTCAGCTCAATCAACTTTTCTCTGGCAATCTTTCAGCTCCACATATCTGAGTGAGCTGTGTTTTCATTGTTCCCAAGGCACTTTGGGTACATCTAGATTATGGCACTCCTCACACTCAACTGTAATTGTTGATTTACTTGTTTTTCTTCCCCACTAGAGTTGCAAGATGCTTGAGAGCTAGGCATGTGTCTTATTTGACTTTATGCATCCAATGTCTACCAGGCATATAGAAGGTGTTCAACACATTGAATAAGTACATTAAGGAGCAATGCTTCCCCATTTTTATGGATGAGGAAAAAGAGACTATGAAGTAATAAGCTCACCAAAATATACGAAGACATGCCACTTACTGAGGATACAATGCACTAGCGTTTTCTGTTATTAGGACCCCTTAATTGTGAGTTCTGTGTAAAGCTTTCCCATAGCATATTTTGTTTTGCTAGTAAGCTTTGCACTAGTCCTTTCTTTTATCTCTTCTTCCTGGAAGTTTGTGGCTCTTTTTAAAGACAGCTGACAAATGTTTAAATGCCTTGGAAACATCGTTGTGTTGGTTGCCTTTCTGTACTCAATATTTGAATAGTCTCCTAGCCATTCATCTATATTCAGGAAAGATAAATGAAATAACTCATGCCAGCTTGTGATTTTCATTTTTGTTACACTTTCATATAATATTTTATGTATTGTGATTATGAATATGCTATATATATTAGCTACATATATTATATAGATATAAGCACAGATTTAAAATCAAAAGATCAGCAGATAGTATGAACGTGAAAAATTCTTGCTAAAAGTCTTCCTTTGACAAATCACAGAATGAGTTTGCAAAGAAGTTGGGCAACTAACTGGCAGCTCTCATGACACACACTGAGGGGAGTTGAAAGTTGGCTACCAACACTTGGAAACCCAAACTGCTCGGAAATAACCTACTAAACTAAACAATACTTTTACCTTATGAGTCTAGTAATGTTTCTCATAAGTGACATGCTTGTAGTTATATGAAAGACTGATCTTCTGGGAACACAACTAAGAGTACTCCTTGTCGCTTTTATTCCATGACAGTCCCCCGAAAACCTGAAAACCAACTCCAACTGTGCTTCAGCATAGGTATGTACAAAAACCCCGGTGGTCATTCATCACAATGTAACTAACACACAGTAATAGAAAAGAACGTGGCATTTGCAATAACAACTGGATGAATCCTCATAGGAAACGAATCCCAAGATGTGCAAGAAATTACCACTGTACTGAATCCATTTAGATACAAGTACAGAATGAACCAACAGAAAAAAAAATCGTATTGCAATCCTACGGTTAAAAGGAAGGTTATCTTTGGATTTGGGTACTTGACTGAGTGAGCAGTAGCTGGCGGAATCTTATGGGTTCGGGAATGTTCGTGCATTTTTGATCAGAGGTGGCTGGTTTTTACATGGGTGAAGTCGTGTATCTAAAGGCAATTCATTGAGGCTGCCTCACTTCACCCTCTTCAGTATTTACCCCTCAATAATATAAGCATACTAAATGAAATCAAGAACAAAAAAACCTACCAGAAACGTTTTTTTTTTTTTTTGCGCCGGGGGGCTTTGTCGCCCAGGCAGGGGGGGGGGGGTGGGAGTGCAGTGGCGCAACCCTGGGCTCACTGCAAGCTCCGCGTCCCGGGTTCACGCCCATTCCTTCGCTCAGCCTCCCTAGAGTAGCTGGGACTACCAGGCGCCCGCCCGCCGCAGCGCACCAACCCCGGCTAACTGTTTTGTATTTTTAGTAGAGAGAGCAGGGTTTCACTGTATTACCGCAGGATGGTCTCAACTCTCCTGAGCCTTGTGATCCCCCCCGCCCACGCCTCGGGCCTCCCCCAAAGAGTGCTGGATTCACAGGCGTGAGCCACCACGCCTGGCCGAAACATTTTTTAAAATTTCTCTCCTCTTCTTCTCCCCAGTCTGTAAGTTATTCTTTCTAGAGAAAATCAATGTTACCAGGTTTTTTGGTGAATCCTTCAAGGATATTTTATGCTTGTACAGGCAAATACATACATTTATACGTGTGTAAATACAAACGTGTGTAGTTTTTTCCATTTATTAACACATGGTCACTTTTCATACACATTATTTTTTACCTTTCCTTCCCACCCCGCCCCAACCCCCCCACCGCCAATCTTGGATATTGTTGTCTTAGGTACATAAACATTGTGTATTATCACATAAATCACAGCCTGACTTATTATTTACCCTGACCAAAGGAGAATGTGATAAAAATAAATTGAATGATTATAGAAGTTATAAACCAGTAAAGTCTGCTTTTTGTTCATTTTCTCAGTGTTAATGGCAGTACCATCCTGTAACTAAAATTAGAGAAAGTTTAGACTTAAAATCAATTGACAATTTAAAAAATAACCGTTTCAGAAAGTTGTAATTTTCAGTGCTAGTTAAATGATTTATACTGTCATTCTTCAAATTGAAGTATGGAGTGATGTCTTTCTTAAGTAACAGGACTAACAGGAGATTAAAAACAATTTCCACACTTCCTAAGCCCAGAGACCAGAGGTTCAAGTTCACTCTGTAGGTCCAAATGAAAGTCATGAACCCATCAGACAAACAAATTTCTTGAGCACGTGCTATGCTAGGTGCTGCCTCATTATGAAGAGCTTGTTTCAAGTTTCCCTATTGGAACTGCTGGAGTTTTAGTGTGGGGAGGCTGTGTGGCTTTACACAGTGGTCTCCCGACCTTTGAAAAATCTGCAAATTTCCAGACCCCATCCACAGAGATTTTGATTTTGAGAGCATCTGAGGTGTGGTCTGGGAGTCTGTATTTTTAAGGAGCACTTCCAGGTAATTATGATAGAAGTTATTTGATACAAGGACCGGCTTAGGAAGCAGGAAAAACAGAAATAACGGAACCAGTATAGGTTCCAGTTGGATCTACCTCTATCTGCCCTACAGTGTGATTTGGAGTTCATTTCTGTCTTTGTCATCTAGGGTTGCCATAACAAAGTATCATAGACTGGGTGGCTTAAACAACAGACATTTATTTCTCACAGTTCTGGAGAAGTCCCAGACCAAGGTGCCAGCCAGTTTGGTTTCTGGTGAGGCCTCTTTTCTTGGTTTGTAGATGGTCGCCTTCTCACTGTATCCTCACATGGCCTTCCTTCTGTGCACATGTGGGGAAGAGAGAGAGCACGAGCTCACTTCCTCTTCTTATAAGGTTACTATTCCTACTGGATTAGGGCCTCACCCTTATAACCTTATTTAACCTTAATTACCTCCTAAAGATCTTATCTCTAAATAAGTCACATTAGGGCTTAGGGAGTCAATATATGCATTACAAGGGAAGACGGTTCAGTTCATAGCAGTTACTAAACCTCTCTGAAACCTTGTTTCCTCACCTGTAAAATGAGGATAATAACACTTGGGTTAGTGGGAGAAGGATTGAATGATTATACTGGCATATGAAAGCTATCTGATGTTTGTTTTGTCTTTTAAACTTCTTTTGGAGAGAAATAATGAAAGTGAGGAATGTCATGACCCCGTGGCAATGTGTTGGTCCTATTGATAGAATCCTAAAGCCAGAAGGTGTCACAGAATTAAAATGACTTGTCCAAGATTGCCTAGTAAGTGAGAAAGTTAATAGGTTTACCTATTAAGTAAGAAACTGGACTGAACACTAGGCTTCAGGGCTGTGAGGCCTGTGTTATTCTACACTGTACGACTTATTTTACTTGGAGTTGACAAGAGTGGGTGTACTGCTCAGCAGGCTTAGATTTGTCTTGGGTATTTAAGAGCAATGCCGCCCCCAGACACATGCGGGCATTATGGGCTGAGTGGAACACTATGTGCCCTGTGTAAAGTTATCCTTTCTTTGGATTAGTGAGCTGGGGCGACCTCCTTTGCTATGCACTAGTCTGGCCTCACAGTATCTAGTTTCAGAAGAGCATGATTGGCCAGCACACAGGTCAGGGAGAAAAGGTTCTGTGGGGGTCACCAATGTCCTTGGGGAGAGGGGATCGTGCCTCTCACTGGGCAGGAGGCTCTGCACCAACTGCATTGTAAAGTGCACCAGCTCAAGCAGCTGAAATAATTTGCCCTCTCAGGGATTTGAGTTTTGAGGGGCAATATCTTCGATTGAATGACTGTCTTCAGCTGAACTCTGAGAGGATCCAGTTACCCCAATCATTCCAGCCTGCATAAACATTCTCTCTCTAGCTGTGGGTGACTGGGTTCATAATGCCAGGCTGGCTGGTGAGAGGGTGGTGAATGTGCTGTTTCCCAATTGATAGGATTTCAGGGGCAATGGCTGGGGCCCATCTTCCTTAACGACCTCTCTGGTGGAGTAGCTCTATACCTGAACTCCCATTAGCAATGAATTCCTTTGTTTGCTGAGTGCTTTGGAGTCATTATAGTTCCTCTTTAAGACTTCAGAACCCATACTTGGGATGAAAGAAAGCCCCTCTGTAGTCTTGGTTGTTAGGAAGCTGACAAGGAGGCCGGTGGAGGAGTGACATAGAATAGCTAAGAAATGTTATAGCTGAAAGTCAACCCACCAGGAGCTCATCGGACCCCTTGATTTACAGTCAAGGATATCAAAGGAACAAAGCTTGTCTGAGGTCACACAGCTGGTTATGGCAGAACCAAGTCAGATGCCAGACTATTGGCTTCTACTTCTTTCCTATTTGTTTAGTATAAGCAATGATGAAGAAAGCAGATCGGCTACAGAAGGGCGAGCCCTGGAGCACAGGGAACGGGAAGGAGACCAAAGACAAACTCTGCCTTCCAGCTGTGCCTAAGACAGGCGCTGGTGTCAGCACTTGTGCAGGAAATCCCCTCTTATAAACAGAGGCATATCCCAAAAGTTCTTTCATATGTTTATTTCTTGAATCATGGAACTTGTTTTCTCATAGAAATAATATTTTAAATCTTTTAAATGGTGAGTTAAGTTACCCAAGATCCATCCACAAAAAACCTGTGTAACTGATGGAAGCCAGAAGGAGTAGTACCCATAGGTGTATTTCAATGAATCTTACCCAATGCTCATCACATTTACGATTTCTATGGGAGTATAATATACAGTGAGTTTTAAATCGGGTTGGAAGAAAGACTTCTCCTGCACAGGGCAGAGCAACTCTGCTAGTTCGGAGTCCAGAGGATGGGACAGGGTAGGGATTGGAGGGCTGGGTGGGAGGGCAGGCACCTTCTCTGAACCTCAGCTCTAAAATGAGAACACGGGGAATAATTCTGCCCTGCCCACTTCATAGAGTTGTGAGGACTGAGTGAGGTACTAGGTGGGAAAATGCTTTGAAAAGAAATAAAAGTAAGAAAGCCCTTTATACATTAATCACTCCCTAGATGTTTTGATGGGGTGGCTACGACAGACGCGTGTATTGTGGCAGTGCTATGCTACTGTGTCGAGGCCTCAGTTAGTACTAGTAGTGATGATAACAATAGGAGTGACAATAAGCCAATATTTACAGAGAGCTTTTTAGGTGTCAGGCATGGTCCTCGATGCTTTATAATGCCAATTTATCATACCCATTGTGACGATTATTGTGTCAGCTTGGCTAGGCCACAGTTCTCAGATAATCGGTAAAACACTAGTCTAGATGTTCTGTGAAGGTATTTTTTAGATGATGTTAGCATTAAAATCCGTAGACTTCGAGTGAAGCAGATTACCCTCCATGGTATGCATGGACCTCATTCAATCAGCTGAAAGTCTTTTTTTGTTTTTTTTTTTTTTTTTTTTTTTTTTTAGACGGAGTCTCGCTCTGTCACCCAGGCTGGAGTGCAGTGGCGCGATCTCGGCTCACTGCAAACTCCGCTTCTCGGGTTCACGCCATTCTCCTGCCTCAGCCTCCTGAGTAGCTGGGACTACAGGCGCCCGCCACCGCGCCCGGCTAATTTTTTGTATTTTAGTAGAGACGGGGTTTCACCATGGTCTCGATCTCCTGACCTTGTGATCCGCCCGTCTCGGCCTCCCAAAGTGCTGGGATTACAGGCGTGAGCCACCGCGCCCGGCCCAATCAGCTGAAAGTCTTAAGAGAAAAAACTGACGTCCCTTGAGGAGGAAGAAAGTCTGCCTTTAAAGCCAAGCTGCAACATCACCTCTTCCCTCAGTCTCCAGTTTTCTGGTCTGCACTGCAGGTTTCAAACTTGCCAACCTCAATAACTATGTGAACCAATTCCTTAAGAGCTCTTCTCTCTCTCTCTCTCTCTCTCTCTCTCTCTCTCTCTCTCTCTCTCTCTCTCTCTCCTCCCCGCCCCCCGACACACACACACACACACAGAGAGATACTATTTGTTCTGTTTCTTTGGAGAACTCTGAAAAGTATACAGGGGAAGAAGCTAAAATACAGGTTGGGTAAGTAACTTTTTCAAGTAAGCAGCTATGGCAGAAAGAGACTGGTTAATTTTTCACCAAACTGTTTGCCTTTACCGTGTGTGCTTTGGGCATGCAGCTGGACTACACTTCCCAGCCTCCCTTGCAGATAGGTGTGACTGTGTAACTGAGGGCTGGTCCCTAGGATACTGGGTAAAAGTGATACACATACCTCCAAATCATGCTTACTCTCCCCTGTCCTGCTGACTCCAGGTCTTTGGGGATTGACAGGGCCATGGGATGGGAGGAGACTGAGTTCTTGAATGACCTTGTGGAGCAGAGCCTCTCAGCCTCAAGCACACTGTACAATGACCTGAGTGAGCAGAAAACCTGTGTTATGTTCAGTCTCTGAGATTTGGAGGTTTGTGCTTTTAATTATAGCACTTTCCCTGACAAATACAGTGATGCAGCTAGATTCAAATCCAGGCCACCAGCCTCCAGAGTCTGAACGCTTCATGTCTATACTGCTCATATGTCCCTTGCATTCACTAATTAAGAGCTCAAACTAGGAAATGTCTCCTTCACCTTTCTCTGCCTGCTCCTGAAAACCAAGGATACAAAGCACCCCATCTTAGAGCAGCATCGTAAACATCATATTCTAGGATGCCCAAAGCTATGCAGAGGGGCATGAGCCTTGGGTATGCAGGAGAGTGGCAGAGGAGTGGGTAGAAGAGGATGAAGATGGGCCCAAGTAGGTACTCAGTCTGTTTCCCCATTTCCCTGGATGTGGCCTTTGTCTTCCCCAAGCAGAGGAGTTCCTGGCTCTTTACTAAATAGCAAGTGTGGTCTGTTTATGCTGGAGCAGACTGTGGAAATACACAGCCCGTTCTGCCCAGTGCCAACCATTCCTCACTCAGCAGTGCTTTCCCCAAGCTAAGTTCAACAAAGGAGGAAAGTGTGGCTGCAGCTCTGCTGGAGGAGGCTGGCGCAAAGGCAGCTTTCCACATAAAGGTTGCTATCTATAAACAAAATCAAGGTTCAGGGGAGAGGCGGCTGCTTTTCTTTTTCTCTGCATTTTGGATTGCTCAGCCACCTTAACCTATGCCAAATACTCTGTTCAGTCCAGGGCAGTGATACGCCCGGATTTGTCTATGGTCGGAAAAGCCTAGTTGGAAGGTGACAGATGGGCTGTTGTGACCAGATTCAAAGGAGATGACCAAGTCTCTCTACCCTGCAGAACAAAGGAATTCCTGGGAGGAAGTTTTGGATGAGAAAGGGATATGTTGATGTGTGTTTGTGTCTATCACGGCCAGCCCAGAAACTCTGCCCATGTTAGCTTTTGTATTGAAAGGTGACCGTGTATGCAAAGTCAGATACAAAATTTGAAACTTGAGGCATGTGTAGTCTAGCTGAGTGTACAGGAAAAATTGGTTTGGTTTAGGAAAACATGAAGTTAAATACAGTATTACAACTATATGAAGTCAAAAGACTATTTTGACAGATTTTTTTTTTTTTTGCTTTTAAACTAGTGTTTAACTTTAGCTTCTGTCTAGTCCATTAGTTTGAAATAAAAAAATTAAAATGCATTTTCTTTAGATTGACTGGTTAATTTTATCATATAGAACACTGATTACCTTTGTTAAAATAAAGCAATGGTTGATTTTCATGAGAAAAAACAAAGGTAAAGATCAGAAGCACTTGGGAAGCTCTGTCAAGCCACATACCCCCATCCCAAAAATTCTAACATGCTGGCTCGAAACACTTCAGTTCATGTAATATCCTCAGTTTTGCCTTTGGGCCCACAATGCCTCAAATATTTGCTCAATGACTCTTTAATAAAACGTTGGTCAACCCTGATCTACATCAGTGGCTCTGAAACGTTAGGGCACATCTGTCACTTAGAGAGCCTGCCTTCCAGGATTGGAAGAATTTGCGTCATGCTAAAGCTGTGATCTAGATAGTGGTTCCCAAATTCTGGTCCTTGGGTGTAGGACATGCCCAAGGGAGCTTGTTAATGGTACTGATGTCTGATGCCCTGGACTTGCTCAGAATCTCCAGGGATAAGGCCACTATTTCCGACATGCAGTCAGATGTAGGAAATATTGGTCTAGTTTAATTATTTCAGTCAGGAAGAGCAAATGATTAGATGACTCCTCGTGATTGGATTGATTTCTTGGGCCTCACCTGTCTGTGGGCGAAATCAAGGTAATTGGGGAATCCTGTTTTTCTTGTCAAGACTTGCGCTGGAGGAAAATCCCCCAAAAAATGTATGGTCTGAATTCATCCAAGGCCAGAGATCTTTGTTTAGGCTGTTCCATAATATTATGATCATTAAGTGGCTTGTCAGCAGCTCACGGGAATAAAGGACATACTGACTACAAACTCAATTGAAGCCAACAACGAGAAACATCTGCCGAGAGACCTCAGGCCCTGTGGGCTGCCTGGAGAGCCATTTAATATCCAGACCCCAGAAGGTCACAGTCCCTGGTAGTCTGGGCCCCATGTTCTGTGACTGCTGGCCCATTAAGCAGACTTTAAGAGAGACATTGAGAAACTGGAATATTTCCAGGGTAGAGGGATGAGGACCTCGAAATAATGCTCAAGGAAGAAGGATTGAGGGAGGGCTTATAAAATGGTGGACTGCAGGCCCTACCCAGCCACACGTGTTATGTTCAACAATCCTAATGGTCAAAACCATGCTGAATTTAAGTGCCGTTGGGCAAAGCCTTTACTCTCTCCAGTTCTACAACCTTTCCACTTCCTATCTATTGCTTCTTGGTATCCATAAGGGATTAGTTCCAGGACCCCCGAGGACACCAAAATCCAAGGACACTCAACTCCTTTATATAAAATGTGTAGCATTTGTATATAATCTACACACATCCTCCTTTATGCTTTACAACATCTCTAGGTTACTTATAATACCTAATACAATGTAAATGCTATTAGATAGTTATTATACTGTGTGCATTTTTTAAACTGTTGCATTGTTACTTTCCATTTTTATTTTTCAAATATTTTCGATCATGGTTGGTTGAATCTGAGGCTGCAGAACCTGCAGATACAGAGGGCTGACTGTCTTTGTACCAGCCCAGTTCAAAGAGATTTGTTATCTGCTTGTTCTCTGGGACTTTACAGTCTGAAACTCTCAGAAGGAATAAAGATATATAATCAGGTCACAGAAGGCTAAGAAGAGAATACTGGTTATTTTTAAATATCTAAAGGCATGCATTCCTGTATTAACTGGTTACATTTTTAACCATTAGGGTTGTTGAGTGTGAAATAATTAGAAATATATCGATTGGTCTCTGCATTTGATTCCGGACACAGAGCTCCTAAAACCCTTGTAGACAGGCATGCCAGAAGAATCTTTTGTTCTAATATTTGGTTTTTGATGCTGGTTCTTGACAGAGAGCTCCTAAGACCTTTGTAACTTCTCATGTGATGGGAGCACCTGACACAGAGCGGCTATATTCCTTGGGATTTTCTGGGTGATGGAGGCATCTTTTTTTCTAACGAGGTGACTCTTGGTGGGCTCCTGGATGGCTTCAGGATGGGCAGCGGATACCACCAGATAGACCAAGCCGTAGTTTCAAGCTTGGAACCCTCAACTCCACCCCCCATCCTCTGGGGAGGGGAGAAATGGAATTAGTAAATTGTACCTATGTGATGAAGCCTCCATAAAAATCCCAATACTATGGAGTTTGGAGAACTTCCATTTGGTGAACACATTCATGGGCCCAGAGGGTGGCGCACCCCAACTCCATGGGGCAGAAGCTCCTGCACTCAGGATCCTTCCAGACCTCAGTCTATGTGTCCTTTCATCTGGCTGTTGATTTATATCCTTTAAAACATCCTTTGGAAGAAATCAGCAATAGTAAGTAAACTGTTTTCCTAGGTTCTATGAGCTGCTCTAGCAAATTATCAAACCTGAAAAAGGGATCATGGGAACTTTTGATTTGTAGCCAAACAGGAAAAAAGTTGTGGATCACCTAGAGACTTCCTGCTTGTGATTGGTGTCTGAAGTAGAGGGTAGTCTTATAGGACTGAGCCTTTAACTTATAGGATCTGCGGTAACTCCAGATGGTATCAGAATTGAATTGAAGCTGGTGTCTGTCAGAGAATTGGTCAGTGTGGGAAAAAATCCCACGCATCTGGTGTCAGAAGTGAAGTATTGAGAGTGGTGGGAATATAGAGGAAAATGTTTGCTTTTGCTTTTCTTACCTCACACTTGTAGAACACCTCTGTGGCTGGATTGGGCCTGCAGTGGCTACTGCGTACCTAGAATGTGCCAGGGGCTGAGGCCACAGGCATAAATAAGACCACTCGACGTGACCCCTCTTACAACTAACATTTTGTTTTATGAAAAAGACATACATAAAACAATTCCAAATTGTGGTAAGCATTTTGAAAGAAACAGCAATGGCTTCAGTAGAGGACAATAAGGAGCGTCTCTGTTTGGATGGTGTCATCAGAGAAGTTGCTGGCAATGCTCAAGGTTGGGGAAGACCTGTCACGTGAGGGGGAGATGTGTTAATTCTGGCTTTCTTCAAAAGGTAGATAAGGAATCTTGAATGGATATTTGAAAAGAAGATTTTAGTTCAGTATAAGAAAGAGCGGCCGGGCACGGTGGCTCAAGCCTGTAATCCCAGCACTTTGGGAGGCCGAGATGGGCGGATCACGAGGTCAAGAGATCGAGACCATCCTGGCTAACACGGTGAAACCCCGTCTCTACTAAAAAATACAAAAAACTAGCCGGGCGAGGTGGTGGGCACCTGTAGTCCCAGCTACTTGGGAGGCAGGAGAATGGCGTAAACCCGGGAGATGGAGCTTGCAGTGAGGCTGAGATCCGGCCACTGCACTCCAGCCTGGGCGACAGAGCGAGACTCCATCTCAAAAAAAAAAAAAAGAAAGACAGAGCTTTTCAGTTTATATTCACCAGCTATGTGTTAAGGGGGCTTGGTGAGATTCAAGACAGTGGAAGTCACAGAGCTAAGCACAGATTTTCAGTAGACAGAGTCGTGAAGGTGGCGTGAGAGAATTCTGTCATCTCCAGAGAGATCACTTGCAATTCTAAGATTCTCTGAAGTGATATGTTGACAGCAGTGTAAAACCAGAAAAATCTTATTAGGGGCCCAGATTAAAGGTAATCTCTAATGGGATTATCTTCAAACTTCACAGGCAAACCAAATGCAAACAAAAGGAAAGAAATACATCTGTTGGACGCAGAACAGAGTATGCAGAGGATACAAATAGGACCTTGATGTGGCAAATCCCTGAGGTACTAAACCAGTCTTTAGAAAAGTGATCAGCAGTTCCATATATCCATTGTTACAGTCAGTGTGGTTCTTCTGAAGGAATGGAAAAGGAAGGTACAGTTTCTCTTACCCTTAAAAAAAGCCACATAGGCTTTTTCAAACCACATCCAGATTATGGAAAATCCAGGTAGTCATTCCTAGTTGTTGTTTGCTTGTTTGTTTGTGTTGTGGATGTGAAGGGGCATCTTAGAATGAGACCTCTGAAGCCATCCAGTAAAAAAGGATATGGTGGTTTCGTTAATAGAAAAAAATCCTCTGAGGCTGAAACTTTTAGCAAAGGTGACCCTGGGACTGGTTGTCTGCCTCCTAATCACCTCAGCTCATGCCTCCTTCCACTGCTTCCCCTCAGGTGGTTGCCTCTCCATTCAGAATAACTACAGCAACTGGTTTTTAAGAGTTGCTTATGTGCCAGACACTGCTTCCCACATGTTATCTTCTTTGATGTTTTATAACAAACCTTTCTCAGTTTTACTGATAGGAAAATTTAGGCCAATAGAGTCAGGGATTACAGCCCAAGTTAAGGAGCAACTCACAGACATAGATAGGCCTTTTTCTTTCTTTCTTTCTTTCTTTTTTTTTTTCTTGAGGAGTCTTGCTCTGTCGCCCAGGCTGGAGTGCAGTGGCGCGATCTCGGCTCACTGCAAGCTCCGCCTCCCAGGTTCACGCCATTCTCCTGGCTCAGCCTCCGGAGTAGCTGGGACTACAGGGGCCCGCCACCTCGCCCGGCTAATTTTTTGTATTTTTTTAGTAGAGACGGGGTTTCACCGTGTTAGCCAGGATGGTCTCGATCTCCTGACCTCGTGATCCACCCATCTCGGCCTCCCAAAGTGCTGGGATTACAGGCTTGAGCCACCGCGCCCGGCCGATAGGCCTTTTTAAAACTGCCTTTTTTTTTTTTTGGAATAGAGACAGGGTCTCACTGCATTGCTCAGCTGGGTCTCACTACATTGCCCAGGCTGGTCTCAAATTCCTGGGCTCAAGCTATCCTCCTGCCTTGGTCTCCCAAAGTGCTAGGATTACAGACAGTTTAGAATGTAAGCTTGCTCGACTCTTTCCATCAAGCTGTCCCTAATTATCTTTGGGGAAGATCACTGAAAACAGTTTTCACTAGGATGAAAATATTAAGAAATTCCACTTAGGTTGGTTCTACCAGTCAACAAACATACTCCATTGCTAGAGAGGGAATCTCTTAGGTCGTGTAAAGATTTATCTCTGGAGGAATCCTGTTCTCTCTGTGTCTGTTTTTAAAGTAAAACTTTAATAATTTGCTTAATTTCAGGTTACTTTTTGTACTCTTCCCTTGTATTGCGAAGTCATGTTTTTATAATAAATTCCATGTTCTGCACAGAAAATAGAATCTACAGTTGACTGTGTATGTTTATTCATGTGGTTAAGTATGTTTGCTCTTTTGATTTTTTTCCTCTTTCCTTTATTGAGGTATAATTTACATACAGCAAAATACATAGATCTAAGTATACAGTTGAATGGGTTTTGACATATATGTAGGTATTCTGTGTTGCCATTAATTTCCATTAACCAGAGAGGTCCTTGGTGCCACTTTCTAGTACATTCTCTTGTTCCCCCAGGAGCAACCCCTTTCTCATTTCTATCACCATGTATTAGTTTTGCTTATCCTTGACCTTAATGTAAATGGAATCATATAGTATGTACTCTTTCATGTCTAGGTTTTGTCTCTCAGCATTGTTGTACATATCTCTGGTTATTTTTTATTGCTGACTAGAATTCCATTATATGAATATATCACAATTGGTGTATTCATTCTCCTTTTGGTGGACATGTGGTTTTATAATTTTTGGCTGTTATGAATAAAACTGCTATGAACATTTGTACACAAGCCTTTTTGTAGGCATATGCTTTCGTTCCTCTTAAGTATATTCCCAGGAGGGAATCGCTGTACTGTAAGGGAAGGTATTCTAACTTTATAAAAATCTGTTAGACTATTTTCTGAAGTGATACACCTTTCTACATTCTCACTCAGTGATGTCAGGCAGTTTCAGTTGCTCCATATCCTCCTTAACACTTGATATGGTCAGTCTTTAATTTCAGCCAGATCTCATTATGGTTTTAATTTATACCTATCTTCCTGATAACCTATAATGTTAACCACCTTTTCATGGGCTTATTGGATAATCCTTTAGTCTTGAGAAAATCTGTTCAAATCTTTTCTCCCTTTTAATTGAGATATTGTCTAAATGTATTTATTAATTATAAAACTTTATATATTCTGGAAATGAAGCTATCTATCTATCTATCTATCTATCTGGTCAATATTTTCTCATGGTCTGTAGCTTGTTTTTTTTCACCTTCTTAGTGGTATGTTTAATGAGCAGAAGCTTTTAATTTTGATGAAAGTAAACATTATTTTCTCTCAGTTAGTGTTTTGGTATTCTGACTAAAAAAAGTCTGACTATCCTAGTCATGATGATATTCTTTTGTTTTTTTTTCTGGAAGTTTTAGACTTATTTTTGGCATTTAGATCTATAATCATCCCAAAATAATTTCTTGCATGCTATAATGTAGGATACTAACATCAGTTTTTTTCTATACAGATGTACATTTGTTCCAGCACCATTTGCTGTATGGCACTATTGCTATTTTTGCAATGAATTACATTGAATTTTGTGGAAAATCAATTGATTATATGCAGATGAGTCTAATCACGGATGCTTTTTTTTTCATTAATCTATTCGCTTTTCCTTGTGACAACACATTATCTTAATTGATGCAACTTTACAAGTTTTAAAATCTGCAAAGAAACCTGCTGGGGTTTGATTGATATTACGTATAATCTATAGAGTAATTCGGAAATACAAATATCTTATCAATAATGAATTCTCCAATCTTTGCATGTGGTGTATTTCTCCACTTATTTAGGTCTTTTAAAATTTCTCTCAGCAATGATTTTGTAGTTTACAAGCATAGAGGACTTGCATATATTTTTAAAATTTTATTCTTAGATGTCTGAAGAATTTTGAGCTATAAATGCCTAAAATGACTTAAAATCTTTTTCATTTTCCAATTTATTTTTGTTGCTAGGGTACAGAAGAAGCACAATGGGGCAGGTGTGGTGGTTCATACCTGTGATTCCCATGCTTTGGGAGACTGAAGAGGGAGGATCATTTGAGGCAGGAGTTTGAGATCAGACTGGGCAACACTGCTAGACCCCATCTTTACAGAAAAATGTCCAGTTGATTTTCATATATTCCCATCGTATCCCATGACCTGGCTAAATTCACTCAGTAATCCTGGTAGTCCTAGTAGTTTGTCGTTTCCTTTAGATTTTTGGCATATATAGTTATACTGTTTGCAAAAAGCTACTTTTATTTCTCTCTCATCAATCTTGATACCTTTTTTTCTTGGTTTTACATAATTCTTCTTTCCTGGTATATGCATTTAAAGCTATCACTTTTCCTCTAAGTACTGCTTCAGCTATCTCCCACAAATTTTGATATGCTCTGGTTTCATTATTACTCAGTACAAATTATTTTATAAATTCTCTTGTCATTTCTTCTTTGACCCAAGACTTATTTAGAAGTATATGGCTTAATTTCTAAATAATTGAGGATTTTCTACTCATCATTTTATTATTAATTTCTAATTGAATTCCATGTTGAAGAGAAAATGTATGCTGAGAGTTTCAGTTACATATTTATGTTAGTTCTTTTGCTATTAACCTATGTGTCTTTGACACTATGTTCAATATTTTAATTCTTTCTTCCTTTTGTACTTAACTTTGGTTATTTTTTATTGAGTTCCTGATCCTTCATGTTTCTAATCCTTCTTTTGCTTCCAGTCTGTTCTCAAGTTTATTCATTGCATTCTTTGTTCCAGAAAAATTTTTCTATTCTATAATTTCTCTTTGGGTCTTCTTTAGAGCTTCAGTTTCTCTAATAAAATTCTTCTCTGTTCACCTGTTATGTCCAACTTTACTTCTAAATTCTTTAACGTTTTAAAGATATTTATTTTAGAGATCTACTGACTGCAATATCCAGTCATCAGTGGGTCTGCCTCTATTGACTGTTTTCTTTTTTTGATTATGGGTCATATTTTCATTCTTCTTTACATGTCTCGTCGTGTGTGTGTGTGTGTGTGTGTGTGTGTGTGTGTGTGTGTGTGTGTATGTCAGACATTTTAAATGAGAGACCAATAGGGACTAGATTCTATATTTTTGTTTTATTTTTCCTAGAGAGAACCTTCCCTTTCCTCAGTCCAAAAGCTTGGGAAAGAGGTTTTTATCCATATCCTATCATGGAGTTTAGCAGAGCTGAGACTGGGACAAAATATTAATTAATTTCAGTTTACTTCTTGCCAGTGAGATTAGGAAGATTTCTCTTGGCCTTTCAGCCTAACCCCCAACTTCTTGTTTCCCATCTGTCTAGAGGGCTAATCTATTTGGTCCTTTCAAGATTAGAACTAGAAGGGTATTCGGTATAGCGCTAGTGAGTTTAATTTCACCTCTAGATTCAACTTCAGAAACACTCTGGAATGTAAGCAGCACAAGGGTTGGGGTAGCTCTTTCTACTTTCCAGCTCTGCCCCAGCTGCCACTGATTCCGCAAAATTCCCATGGGGGAGAATTGTTGTTCCAAGAGATTTATTTTTGTGTTTGGGAGTCTTTCAGATTCCAGTATTTCACATTAGCCCACACTATTGTTGAAAGTTTGGCTAATTTCTCCTCATTCCAGCAAACTTTCTCCCATGTCAGGGCTGCGCTTCCTCCTGTCCATACTCAAGTGAGGCAACTTGCCCCGAGTATGAAAAGAGTTACCACTTTTTGCTCTTCTTTGAAGGGTTTGCTCACTGCTGGAAGTGGTTTATTTAAACTTCGTGTGTGTGTGTGTCTATTGCTGTTTGATTACTTTAAAGATATACATAAATTTTAGCTTATTGTTTTCTTTTCTTATGATGAAAGTGACAATGTTTATGTCTTTCTATATCTTAACCAGAAAGAGGACTTCCATAATTTCTTAGAATTTTGTCTTAGATTAGCTCTGGGAGGCAAGTGTGAGGCCTCAGAGCAACCTAAAATATTCACAATTCTGTCTTTAGACTTATTTGCACTTAGAATGCCAGTTGCCTGAGTCATGAGCAGTATTTGGCCTTGTGGAGTATTGCGGTTGTTTTAACCCCCCGACCCCAACAAGCAGTTACTTTTACTGCATAAGCCTATTCCATATACCCTTTTCTTTCTTCAAATCCAGTTCAAGTCATCATCATTTTTCCTTTGATCCATCTCCACTGGCACCATCCTGATCTAAACTCCCATCATTGCCAAGTAAAAGCAGTAGCTTATTCCTGACATACTGTGAGTTTCTCCATAACCCCTCTTGGCTCTTTCTAATCCAGTCCCCACACTACATCCAGACTGACGGTTACAAAACTGTAATTCTGATCATTTCACCCTCCTGTTTACAAACTCAGTGACTTCCCATTGCTTGTAAGGTGCAGACAAAACAAGTGTATGCTCTCCAGCCCTGTCTTGCATCTAACTCCTGTTAACAATGGGCTGTTAGTTTTCTTTTAATCTCTACGCTCTTTGCTTTCTCTTGCCATATAGTCTTTGTATATGCAGTTCCCTCTACCTGGAATATCACTTCTCCTCTTTACCTACTTAATGCCTGTCCTATTCCCCTTTCAAACCTAACCTATGCATCACTTCTTAGAGAAGACTTTCCTGATCTCCGTAGCTATTTCAGATACTCCTATCTGGTTTTATACCATTTGTAGCCACTTGACCCAGTGAAGAATTTTGTATTATTTATAAGATTATCTAATTATTGGCAATCTCTTCCGTGAGACTAGAAGCTCCAATGACAGCACAGAAAAAGCTACGTTTTCTGGATCATCACTTCATTCCAAATGCCTACAACAGTGACTGGCATTTAATAAAATGCTCAAATGCTACTGGCATCCCCTAGATGATTCAGGGTTGAGAGACTCACAAGTGTCTCAATCAGTGGCCTTGTCCTAGCACTTTAAATCTCAGGGATAGCACGCATGGCCACACCTTCTCACCACAGGTTTGAGATCCTATGCTGACCCCTCTTCTTACTCATGGTAAAGGTATTGCTTGAGCAAAAGCAAGAAGACATAATTAGACTGTCTGCTGACAGGAAGGAAGAGTCAGCTACACCCTGCCATATCTTCCTCTTCTTTTTTTTTTTAATTTAAGAACAAGTAAGTAAGTTCAAGAAAGACCAGATTGTATCTTTAATACTTAATTTTCTTGGCATCTTAATATGATTAACTGGAATTGAGCCAATCTGGAATGGTTTAAAATGTCAAGAAATGCCATTTGTGGTTTGTATAAGTGTGTGTGTGCACACATGAATCCATGTTACATATGTTGTAAAAGAGAATAATTACTCTGTGCTAGAACATGTTTCCAAAGAACACAGGTCTTAAGAAAATGGAATTATTTTTCTGATGGTCTACTAATTCCTAAGCATTTCCCCTCTTTTTAACATCTCTCTCTTCTACATTTGTGTAAACATGTGTGTTCTAGAACATGTTTCTTGTTCAAGAAACCATGAACAAAAATTTTATACTATTTTGTTAATTATATTCTTAAGGAATATGGTTAGTGAGGTTTTTATTCACTGCATATGAAATCCTCAGCCCTGTATGGACAGAAAGACAATATAATTTCTCAGTATTCACTAGTTCAGCAATTTCTTGAGCACCTAATATGTTCAAGGTATTATATTAGGTGCTATTAATTTTCCATTAACATGGAGAAAAAATTATAATTTTCATTGAAAAATACCACTGGCCTCCTTTTCTCTAGGTCCCTCATATCTTGATTTCTTATGTTAGGCCCCTCAATGAAGGAGAGACTTTTGTGCCTTAAGATATTCCAAAGGTAATAATAAAAATAAAGTGTTAACAGTTACTTGGGATTATGTTCACTGTACTAAGTGACATATATATATATATATATATATATATATATATATAATATATATAATTTAATCCTCACAGCAGCTTTATGAGGATATAGCTTTTATTATTCCCACTTTACAAATGAAGCAACTGAGGCAGAGAGATCAGGTGACTTGCCCAAGGTTCTATACCTAGTAAATGGCTGAGTTGAGACTGGACCAGGTGATATGTCTCGAGCTTGGTGATGAGACCTAATGTGTGCAACATTGACATGAGATACATAGGAAAGAAATGACTCCTAGTACCTTTAAGGGCAAGGAACCAAGGGATATTTTGAAGTCACAATTTCATTCTGCTTATTCCAGAAATATTTATATGAATCCCTTAAAAAGCAGAGAGGTTAAAGTAAACAGACTGATCAATAGAAGAGATAAAAAGTTCTGGGAACAGACCCACATATAGATCTTTATTTAGTACTTCACAAAAGTAATATCTCAAGAAGAGAAATGATAGGTCAATCAGTAAATAGTAGTAACACCATGCCTAACATCTACTATACTCCGGACAATATTTTATTTAAAAAAATTTTTTTAACTTTTAAGTTCAGGGGTACATGTGCAGGTTTGTTATATAAGTAAACTTGTGTCACAGGGGTTTGTTGTACAGATTATTTTGTCACCCAGGTATTAAGCATAGTACCCATTTGTTATTTTTCCTGATTCTCTCCCTCCTCCCACCCTCCACCCTCAAGTAGGCCCCAGTGTGTGTTGTTCCCTTCTATGTGTCCGTATGTTCTCATCATTTAGCTCCCACTTGTATGTGACAACATGCAGTATTTGGATTTCTGTTACTGTGTTAGTTTGCCAAGGATAATGGCTTCTGGGTTTCTGTTACTGTGTTAGTTTGCCAAGAATAATGGCTTCTAGCTCTATCAGTGTTCCTGCAAGGGATACGATCGCATTCTTTTTTGTGGCTGCATAGTATTTCATGCTGTATATGTACCACAGTCCAGTCTATCATTGATGGGTATTTAGATTGATTTCATGTCTTTGCTATTGTGAATAATACTGCAATGGACATAGGTGTGGATGTGTCTTTATAATAGAACAGTTTATATTCCTTTGGGTATATACCTAGTAATGAGATTGCTGGGTCAAATGGTATTTCTGTTTTTAGGTCTTTGAGAAATCACCACACTGCCTCCCACAATGGTTGAACTAATTTACTCTCCCACCAACAGTGTAAAAGCATTCCTTTTTCTCCATAAACTCACCAGCATCTGTTATTTTTGACTTTTAGTAATAGCCATTCTGACTGGTGTGAGGTGGTATCTCATTGTGATTTGATTTGTATTTCTCTAATGATCAGTGATGTTGAGCTTTTTTTCATATGATTGTTGGCCACATGTATGTCTTCTTTTGAAAAGTGTCTGTTCATGTCCTTTGCCCACTTTTTGATGTTTTTCTTTTCCTGTAAATTTGTTTCATTATAGTGCTGAATATTAGACCTTTGTCAGATGTATAGTTTGCAAAAATTTTATCTCATTCTGTAGGTTGTCTGTTCACTCTGTTGATAGTTTCTTTTGCTGTACAGAACTACTTTAGTTTATTTAGATCTCATTTGTCAATTTTCGCTTTTGTTGTGATTGCTTTTGGCATCTTTGTCATGAAATCTTTGCCTGTTTCTATGTCCAGGATGGTATTGCCTAGGTTGTCTTCTAGGGTTTTTACTTTTGGATTTTACATGCAAGTCTTTAATTCATCTTGAGTTAATTTTTGTATATGGTATAAGGAAGGGTCCAATTTCAGTCTTCTACATATGACTAGCCAGTTATCCCAGCACCATTTATTGGATAGGAAATATTTGCCTCATTCCTTGTTTTTGTCAGGTTTGTTGAAGATCAGATAGTTGTAGCTGTGTGGCCTTATTTCTGGGTTCTCTATTCTGTTCCATTGTTCTATGTGTCTGTTCTTATACCAGTACCATGCTGTTTTGGTTACAGTAGCCAGGTAGTATACTTTGAAGTCAGGTAATTTTTTTTTTTTTTTTTTTTTTTTTTTTTTTGTGAGAAGGAGTCTCGCTCTGTCACCCAGGCTGGAGTGCAGTGGCACAATCTTGGCTAACTG
Source organism: Rhinopithecus bieti (assembly GCF_001698545.2). Taxonomy (NCBI): domain Eukaryota; kingdom Metazoa; phylum Chordata; class Mammalia; order Primates; family Cercopithecidae; genus Rhinopithecus; species Rhinopithecus bieti. Next base: position 822,075 of record NW_016815484.1, read on the forward strand.
CAACCTCTGCCCCTTGGTTTCAAGCGATTCTCCTGCCTCAGCCTCCTGAGTAGCTGGGATTACAGGCACCTGCCACCCTGCCCAGTTAATTTTTATATTTTTAGTAGAGATGGGGTTTCACCATTTTGGCCAGGCTGGTCTTGAACTCCTGACCTCGTGATCCACCTGCCTTGGCCTCCCAAAGTAATGGGATTACAGGTGTGAGCCACTGTGCCTAGCCGAAGTCAGGTAATTTTTGTATGTGTATATTAACAAAGCTGTGATGCCTCCAGCTTTGTTCTTTTTGCCTAGGATTGTCTTGCCTATTCGAGCTTTTTGTTGTTGTTGTTCCATATGAACTTTAAAATAGTTTTTTCTAGTTCTGTGAAGAATGTCAGTGGTAGTTTAATAGGAATAGCACTGAATCTCTAAATTGCTTTAGGCTGTATGGCCGTTTTAATGATATTGATTCTTCCTACCCACGAGCATGGAATGTTTTCCCATTTGTTTGTGTCATCTCCGATTTCTTTGAGCAGTGTTTTGTAATTCACCTTGTAGAGATCTTTCACCTTCCTGGCTAGCTGTATTCCTAGGTATTTTATTCTTTTTGTGGCAATTGTGAATGGGATTGCATTCCTGATTTGACTCTTGGCTTGACTGCTGTTGGTGTATGGGAATGTTAGTGATTTTTGCACATGGGCTTTGTATCCTGAGACTTTGCTGAAGTTGTTTATCAGCTTAAGAAGCTTTTGGGCTGAGAGTATGGGGTGTTCTAGATACAGGATAATGTCATCTGCAAACAGGGATAGTTTGACTTCTTCTCTTCCTATGTGGATGTCCTTTATTTCTTTCTCCTGCATCCTTATCTTGTGCTAGTTTTCAAGGACAATGCTTTATTCTTTATGTGCTTTAACACGTTTCACCTTCAAAGCCACCCTACAGGGTAGGTACCCCTTATTTTCATCCCTAGTTTTTCAGATGAGACTTGAAAAAGAGGCCTAACTTTCAAAGGTACAAACCAACGAGTTCTGGCTCCAGAGCAAGGGATCCTAACCACCAGGATATATGAAATCTATATTAGACATCTTACTTAGCCATTTAGTAAAAGTTATAGCCTAACCTCATATCTTATTTTAAAATTCTAGATAACTCAAGGGTTTAAAAATAAAATATGAAACAATAAATATACTAAAAGAAAACTATTGAAATTGAAATAATTGAGATGGGAAGGTTATTACTAAAAAGAACATTTAAGATAGCAATCCAAAAGAAATACTTTATAATTTTGATAAAATTTAGAATGTCTGTATAGAAAAACAACAACTAAAGGACAAATGAAATCAAATGGAAAATGACATGAGAAAAAAATGATGATACCATCACAAACAAAATTTTACTATCTTTAATATGTAAAAATGTACAGTCAATTAAGAAATGAGCCAGGGATAGAAACAGATGACTAAATAGTAATAGATTTAAAAGTTAAATATCAGCTGGGTGTGGTGGCTCAGGCTTGTAATTCCAGCACTTTGGGAGACTGAGGTGCATGGATTGTTTGAGCTCAAGAGTTCAAGACCAGCCTGGGCAATATGGCTAAACTCTGTCTCTACTAAAAAATACAAAAATTAGCTGGATGTGGTGATGTGCATGTGTAGTCGCAGCTACTCCAGAGGCTGAGGTGGGAGGATTGCATGAGCCCAGGAGGTGGAGGTTGCAGTGAGTCGAGATCATGCCACTGCACTCCAGCCTGGGTGATAGACTAAGACCCTGTCTCAAAAAAGAAAAAAAATTTAAATATCAGTGGATAACTGATGTGAAAATAATTTTACCTTTACTAGTGCTCAAAAAGATATATATTTAAACAATGAGAAATTATTTTTGCCCGTTGAACTGGTGAATTATGTTATTTGTTGGTGTGATAGGTTATGAGAAACTGACATTACTATATACTGCTGCTGGAAGTATAACTTCTTACGAGGGCAATTTGGCAAGATGTGTAAAAACCTTAAATTATGTATATTTTCAGCTCAACAATTCAATTTTAGGAATTTATTCTAAGATCATCTTACATACAAGAATGTATGTACAATTGTGCCAGTTGAAGTATTGTTTCTAATAGTGGAATTGTGCAAACAACCAAAAAAAAGAAAAACAGTGAAAAGGAGATAGTTAAATAAATGAAGTCAAAAGATATTTGCACTGAAATCTATGCATCAAAATTTGGATATGCTCATTTCATAGTCATATTTTCTTTAACAATGATAAACATGGTTCCATGTTATGGTGAACATCTATTTTTGGGCAACCACATCTTTGCAATGACATCTTACAGGTCCTTTGGGAAATCACCACTTCTTCATATGGTTTAGGTGGAATTGACATTTACCCACCTCCAGTGACAGAAGCTGTTTGATTTAGGCAAATAATCCTATAATATCCTCCTGGCCACAGTGATAGGTGCAGAGGCGGACACATCATGTGAGAATCCTCCTATCAGGGTGTACTTCATGGCTTCCTGGGAACTGCTGGGACAAAGACTATCTTGCTTGTTTTATGAATGTTAATGTAGGAGCAATTGGTTTCAAAACCATTGGCAGACATATTCATAAGAAGAGAGCCTGAGAATGAAGCCAATGGTGCTAAGCGGTAGAGCTGGAAAACAGAGAAATCTCTTTACACCATTGAGCCCTCATAAAGCCTTGTCTGAAGCAAATATTATGCACCATCTCAGACTCTTCAGTATATGAACCGATAAATGCTCTTCTCCTTCCCACTTTTCAAAGGCCTGTTTCGATAGGATGTCTGTTTCATGCAATTGAAAGCATCCTAACATATACACATTTCTCTGTCTTGACATATAATACATATACATTGGGAACACACCGATTCAATTCTGACTAAAAAGCAAATGGCTTAGGATTAAAATATGCATTCTGCTGAAGCAGAGGCTATAGCCAGAGATAACAATCATTTAAGGAACTGCTGGAGTATAGGAATAAATCTGAAATTCTATGCAAGTGTTTATTATTATGGTTTGATTGTTAATACTTAATAGTCAAATTTTAAAATGTTGTCATTACAACATAGGAGCAAAACAGTAGTTTCTCAGAGATGTCAACTGCTAGACAGCTTTTGCAGCCACTCTTCCGTACATCTCAGTACTAAAGAGAGGGTCACTTTCAACTGGCACATTTAATAATGTCACCAACCATTTGTGTACAAGAAACTATAATTCAGAAAAAGGTTTCAACAGTGTGTTTTCTAAAAGGAACTTCATACTTAAGATTCAGAGATCTACCAAATCTCAAAATTCCTTTATCTTTGACTGCCAAAAATGAGTGGTAGCTATAGCAATAATTTCAATGAGCTTTTCATTTAAAATGATAGCTTCTACAAAGAATTGTCTTTGTAGAGAGTTCTTACGAAGTCTGTAATTTTGAAATTATATTAGTAAAAACAAATTGTGTCATGTGTGCCCATTTTTATCTAACAATTCAGTCTATGATTTATACTCTTTATATTTCTTATTACTTCTGGATAAAAGATGGTTTATTGTGAATGTAATGATGGTCCGTAATTTGGTAATTTTTTCTCTTTGTGAGATTTTAGGGGTAGTAAAGATTTACATGATAATTTAAATTTACCCTCAAAAAGGGTAAAAAATTCCCAAAAAAAAGCATTTTTTCTTAAAAACCTTATGGCTAAAGAAAAATTAAATAACTATAATATGAGTTTATTTTATTATTTATTTTTATAAGGTCCATTTTGGTTCCAAAAGATATGTCTTCTAAAGTTAATCTAGCTATTCATTTTATTAATTTTGCATTCGTTCATTATTATATATATTAATATTTATGTTTGGTAACGGATTCCCTTTTTGTTAACCTTTTGAAAACTTAAAACATTATAGTACATGAATGAATAACTTTGGTATCTTTAAAATTATTGCAGCATTTTACTTCTCAAATATATAACTGGGAATATTTTTACTAAAACTGTTGAATTTATAATATAAAAGCATTATAAAGTGATTTCACTTCAGGTTACTCTAATGCGTTATGTATATTTTTAGATGGAGTATTTCGATTATGTCTTGTATCATATTATGACTTTATTGCTGGTTGGCTGTGATGTTGATCTGTTCACCCGCATCAATCACTGGACAAGTTCAAGGTTGCCAGATGGTGGGAAGTTTGGCATACAGCTATTCCAGCTCTTATGCTTGCCAGGGCCCAAGGGCCAGAGATGAATGCGAAGGCAGATTTTGGACAAACACAAGAGCCAAGGCCCAAAGTCTGTGTGTCACCTATGTTCATTCTTAGCAGTTAAATTATGACTGGGAGCGCATATACTTACCGATTCCAGAGAAAAATGTCTGAAAACACATGCCCTGGCATGACTCACCTGGGGCCGGGGTGAAACTACAGATAATTTTCCTCATTGCGTATCGCTATTTTCCATGTTTTTCTATAATTAAACATGCATTACTTGGGCATAAGAAAAAAGAAAGTTTAAATCATCTATATTACAATAAAATAAACAGCACAACAAAAGCAAATTTATACATAAAACCATCCATTAAAAATAAAACACACAAGTATACATATGTAACAACCTGCACGTTAAGTCCACCATGTACGCTAGAACTTAAGTATAATAAATAAAAAATAAACAAAGGAAATTTGAATGCAAAAAAAAAAAGGGAAAAATAAAAAAATAAAATAAATAAAATCCTCAGAGAGGTACACTGGGCAATCCCCTTTGGTGAGACGTTGCCAGGCCTTATGCGAGTCAGGAAGTTTTCCCCAAGATGTATCCTCAATTCCTCTTGCTGTTAGTTAAGCCCTTTCATCAAAGGAGATGGGACAGCTGCTAATCCTCATCTAAATGTAACTTCAGGTCAGTATTGACTTCCTTCCCTCTGTCTTCTCACTTTTAGGCCAAACTTTTCTTGTAGTGTGCGTTCACCACACCCTCATTCTGAACAATTATAGAATTAAGAGGAAAGGAGCAAATTTCTCCTTCAAGAATGTGCCCCTATGCTGTCTGATTGCTTCAAGTCTCATTGGCAGAATAATTAAAAAAAAAAAAAAGCTTCTTAGTTGGAGATAGGCCCTGAAGCCCCAATTTATAGGGAAATCCTAGAACCTAGCAAATAAAGAGCACCGGAATGGTTAGTACTACTCAATCCTACTCTATACTGGAAAGCTCAGAGGTAGAAAAATCACAGGAGGAAAAGAGACTACTACATGCACACACACACACACATGCACACACACCCACACACACACACACGCACATACACACGCACACATACATTATTTTCCATATATATTCTTTTCCATATTGTCTGCCAAAAAATGCAGGAAAAGTCATTGCCAAATTGTGTTAGGCTGTTCATTGGAAGGAAGCACAGCCTTTCTTGGTGTGGAAGCAGCAGAGGAGGCTCTTGGGGTCTGGCGAATCTTTCCAGTTAAGGCAGTTAGTTATTCATGGTCTAATCCAGGCAGTGCAAGTTCAAATTCTGGCCATGTCTGTAGAGTTTAAAAAACAAAGCAAAGCAAAAATGGTGATCAACTCCTTGTTTTCCAAAATTGTTCCCAGTGAGTGTGGACCTGAGCTTTGAGTATGCAGTTGGGCTTCAGGAAATAATTGTTGAGGTGTTCCTGGATCAGTTCTGCAAGCCAGTTGCCAGCAGAGAAGTCTTTGTGATGACCTCTAGGTACATACAGCTTGGAAGAAATTTAATAAATATTGTCTGTGTTTACTTGAAGTTTACCCCTTAGTTTAGTCCCTAACAGTATGGAGACAGGTGAAAGTTTGGGCAGGACATAGAGGGCTGAACACAGACATGGTGTTGCTATGTTCCTGGCTTAACTCATAAAATGGATATTTATGTAATATAAATTACATGTATAATCATGTAATTAATGAAGTGAACAACTAGTTGAATCAGTTACTCCATAACTGTGAAAGTGCATTGAATTATGACAATATACAATATTATGCTGCTGCTGATGGGGTTATGGAATGTTTGTGGATTGAAATCAAAGTTATAACTTTATTTGAAGCATTAAGGGTAAATAATTTTAATTGGAAAAATTCAGAGCACAAATACTATTCAGTGAATTTGTTTGGCATACACACTCCGTAACTTTAGACTGAGATCCTTTCCTTCTTTGAAATTAGAATTAGAAACCTTTGGGCACAATTTAAAAGAACTCAGAAACCTTCTTTCCAGTTCTTTGGTACATTGTTAGTTTTCTTAATTTATGTGGGGAGTATAGAGTATATTAATTTAAAGCTGCAATTGACTAGATCTAAGCCAGCTGTCAGATCTTGGGAAAAGATCACATCCAAAGCATTCTCCTTTGCTTTAAGCTTTAGACTCAATGCAGAAGCATGCAGGAGTGGAAAGGAAGATGAATCCATTCAAATCATTGAAGTTTGAGCAGCATTTTACTCAGAATGTTTTAGCCAAATGAATGCATCAGGTTGTCATTGGCCAGTGGGTTTGGTCCCAAGATAGGCTATACCCAAAGATGAGGCTGTGCCACCGATGGCTGTTATACCAAAACACAGTGAGATTGTGTCCAGGAACTGAGCTCCTGGTGCCCCTCAAGCCAGCTTTGAAACGGCTCTGTGGTAACTGCTGTTGTCTACGGCCCTTAGCTTATTAATGTTACCAGGGTTGAGCATAACAAAGTCTCTATGCCTTTGCCAAGAGCAGGACGGTTGCTATGGGAGAGGCAGTCTGAGGAGAGGCTCCCAGCTCCTGCAGAATCTTCCAAGGGAAGGCTGATTAGAGTTGACATACCATTGTCCTCTAGAAACCTAACAAGATGCACATTTTTTTCCAGTAAGTGAGACAACTGTAGAATCCACATTTCATAGTTGTTCAAAAGGAGATCTCACACACACAAGAGAGTAAATTCATAACTAATAGCCCTTTGGGGGGAAAACTGTATTTTCAATTACCATACTCACATGGTCTTTCATTTAATCTTGGACACTGTTGTTGGAACTGGGCTAGATGCCAGTTCTCAAAATAGCATAAATGGGAAATATTTAGGCAAGCCTCGTGATATACACTAGATGTGTTTGGTTATTGTAACACATTTTCCTTTAGTGCTTTCAAAGTATGGATGATGGATTACAGGGGTTTGAGATTATTATAGTAGGTGTCACTTCCCTTATATGACATAAGTGGGCTAGAGGTCACAGGAATCAGAACTCACTACTAGCAAAATCAGGTTATATATGACTAATTTGGGGATTGTGCTCAAAAATAACAAAACCTTTAAGTGGCCTAGAATGCATAAACATTTACTTCATCTGTAAAATAGGGAGGGTTGATCTTTAAAGTTATTTGCAGCTCTAATATTGTATGACAGATAATTTTCAGCCTGTTAATTTCAGATTGTCTGTGAAACAGGGAAACTAATGATCACTACCTTGGGTATCAACCTCAGCATTGACATGAGGATTACATGCATTAACATACAAAAATTACCTACACTGGTGCCTGGCTCAGGAAGTATTAGAGGCTGTGATTACTGTTTTTATTGGTATGTATTTTAAGACCTCCTTGAAACCAACACTACAGATCCTGCACTATGTATTCTATCTACAGTGCTTTACATACAGCCTGATAGAAAGCATACGTTTCTTCCAACAATGTTGCCATTGCTCAGTTATCTCTGATTTGTCTCTAAAATGAAGACAATTGCAGATAGAACTAAATCGATTGAGAAGGGGTATATGAGATTCTTTGTAAATAAAACAGGACAATTCAAGTACAACAAAAAGTTTTGGGTTGGCTTTTGCTAGCACAGATGCCCCCACATTGAAATCTCCCCAATATTCACTTGTTATAAAATGTAGGTTTTTTTTATTATTCAGGTATGGTGAGGCCAACAGATCAGGAGACAAATTGCCATTGAAAATATAGTTTGTGGCCAGGTACGGTGGCTCACACCTGTAATCCCAGCACTTTGGGAGTCCGAGGTGGGCAGATCACCTGAGATCAGGAGTTCGAGACCAGCCTGGCCAACATAGTGAAACCCCATCTCTATTAAAAATACAAAAATTAGCTGGGTGTGGTGGTGGACACCTGTAATTCCAGGTGCTCAGGAGGCTGAGGCAAGAGAATTGCTTAAACCTGGGAGGCAGAGGTTGCAGTGAGCCGAGATCATGCTATTGCACTCCAGTCTAGGCGACATGGGTCAGAGCCTCTTCTGTGATTTTTCTGGAAGGAATGGGCAAGGCAGGGTAAGCAGGCTAGGTGGGTTTAGGATTTGCTAGTTTGAATGATTTCTGTATGCTCTGAGGTATAGGGCCTGCCCGTGGTTGCCCAGTATCTGGCCTGGGGTAATTAGGGCAGAGGATAGGCTTAACATGCCAGAGCTCAGTAAAGGAGGCAGTTGGTGGGTGTGGGCTCTGGATTGGTCGGTTTGTGTGTGAGAGACGCACTCACAGGGGAGTCATCTGCTTTCTCCAGGAATTAGGTACACCTGGGAGGAGCAGTCTCTCCAGGATTAGCAAGGCCCCAGATGCCGGGCACCAAGAATGCAAATAATAAGAAAAGAATACATAAAATTAGAAAATACAGTTAATATGCTATTGCATATTCACAGCTTGTATATATATAGAAATTTAATATGTAATTTTTAATATAGAGATAGGATTTTGCCATGTTGCCCAGGCTGGACTCGAACTCTGAGGCTCAAGTGATCCTCTCACCTTGGCCTCCCAAAGTGCTGAGATTACAGGCATGAGCCACTATGCCCAGCCAGCTTC
>NW_016815484.1:831168-936423 GCF_001698545.2 Rhinopithecus bieti
TTTTTTTTTTTTTTGGTTTGTTACCTAGAGAAGGCCAACGAAGTTTGAGTAAGGTTGGAAACTGAGACATTTAGCTGGGGTAAAAGGCACCTGTCCTTACCAGTCCCCTGGGCTGATTTTAAAGTCCTTGTGCATAAAAGGGATAAGTAGCAGAATCAGACAAAACCTTCTTATCTAGTCACAAGAGATGCTTCCAGTTAGGTTGCAGTGAAAACCGTGGCATGGAGTTGGAGAGGAAACCACCCTCCTCCATCATGTCCCCTGGCCATATGGCTTGGCCCCATTCAGCTTCAAGAAGAATTAGAAAATCTGGAGCATCTTCAAGTGGCCTCTGTGGCACAGTTGGGTTTTGGTGTTCCCAGGATGGGCAGTGGGAGCCATAAGACTTCTTCAGTGGCCTTCCAGGCAGGTGTGAAGAAGTGGGAGCCAGGGTGAAGTGCAAACAAGACAGTCACATGTGAGGAATCTCTTTGCAGACTCCCAGGGACACTTAGAGGTGTACCTGAAGCCTCTGACCATGCCTCTGAACCAGTAGACGCTTAGGCCACACTGTGGGAGATGGCATTGTTTTATTTCAGGACCATTTTCACTCATTTGATAGTTACCTGATATTTGTCTATGGCCATACCACTTTTCTGAAGGTGCCTGATTTCATCTGATAGTTAACCAATATTCACTGAGCTCTTTTTATCAGTTACACAAGAAAATTCATCGTACTCATTTTACAGCCAGTTGTAGCTTTTGCCTTGAACATGTATTAGATTGACCAGTCCCCTCTTTCACCAGATCTGGTGCTGTTGTCTAGATCCTCTGAGACAGACACCAAGATGGGATTAGATGAGCAAGGAAAAGCAGGAAGGAAGAAAGGCGAGAAAATACTGTATCACAGGTCTGGCATCTGTGGAAGGAGAGAGGGAAGGAAGGAAGGAAGGAAGGAAGGAAGGAAGGAAGGAAGGAAGGAAGGAAGGAAGGGTGGGTGGGATGACTCTCAGACTGCAACACAGTTCCAAGAAATGTTAGCCAAGGAGCCCTTGCATCCTATGTCTTGCTGGAAGGGGGCTGTCTTCAGACCCCTCCATGCTCAGTCATTGCTTGGAAGTCACACTGTGGAAGTGTGGTGGATCCCAGTGGGCAGCAGCTGTGGCCATCAGTTAATTATGCTCTAGCAGCAGGACATCTGTGTGGTACATTTTCATTTGGTAACATCTGGGATCAAAATAATTTTGGCTGCTTTGAACATCAAATTTAGGTTGAATATTTGAACATTTGCTACAATTGAGAATAGTGAATAAATGCCTGGAAGAGGTCTTATGAAAGGAGTTAAGTTTGAATTAAAGTAAATCCAGTGGGGCCACTGAGGATGGTTGAGCAGGTTGTGCATTACACAAGGGCATCTGCTAGATGGGGCTAAGGTCTATCCCCAGTTTGCTCATTAGTCTGTGTGACCTGGGCAGGGCTCCCTGTGCCCAAAGAGGTTGTTTTTTCTTATTTGCACAAGTGTCAGCCCCAGGACCTGGTGGCATTGTGTTTATTCAATCACATGTACTATAGAGCGACTTATAGAAAAAGGGGCATCTATGTCCACTTCATGGAAATCTATAAAAAAACAAAACAAAACAAAACAAAAAAACCTTCTTCATTTACCCATAAGACCGAAGACCTAGGCACATCTATGAAATAACCACCAGCCTCCACCCACTTCTTACTTCAGAGCTTTCTCCAGCCTGATGGAACTTCTCCTCCACCCCACAACCCCCACTCCTACCTTATAGTCCCTCTTCTATTGGTTCCACTTAGGGCTGCCCTGGTGTGCTACCCCTTCTGTACCAAGATTTACTTATGTGTGTCTCATCCTGCACCATCCTGCCAGCTAGCTCTTCAGTAGAAAAATTGTACCAAATAGCTCCACCTGGGGTGAAAGATTGACATCTCCCAAAGGAAGAGTAATAGATGATATTTATCCAACTTACTTTGCGCTACTGACTTCATCTGCAGAAAAGTGGGAAGGGGTATTTTCATCCACATTTTTCAGGAGGAAACCAAGGCTTTAGGGATTAAACAACTCTGCTGGGGTCACACAGTTACTGAGTGGCTTGAGCCAGATTTCGAATCCAGGCCTTTTTACTACAGACTCCTTGCTCTTTACCACTGTCCAAGATTACTTCAGCTACAGTCTTCTCACACTGCCCCCTCTGTAAATCTGGAAGTAGGGAAAGCTTCTGGAAAAGAGAAGGGATTTTGCTTGATGGTTCTTACATTATGCCACGTAAGTCAGTGTTTTCAAGACAGTTGTTCAAACAATATTTTAAACCAACTTCATTGGTCATGAGCAGCATTTCAAACAATGAAAATACAATACAATGAAAAATGAAGATTCTGAAATAAGAAGTAAAAAATACAATGCAATTGAAGAAGAAATATCAGAGGGCATTGCACATAGACAATGTATTATTTCATGAAATTTTTGCTTCAGTTTAACATATGTACATATTTATGCATATACTTATTAATGTACACACATATGTGTATTCATTTGTATGTGAGTACTGAGTTCTCTAAAACTGCACAAGCAATGTACTTTCTCTTAAGATTCTGCTACTTGCTTTTTGTTAAATCAGGACTTATTTTCACATGTTTTGTGTTTTATCGTCTCATGCTTCTTTTAAAAATCCTTTTTTTTTTCTCCTTCCTGGCCTTCTTTTGGATTAATAGAGCATTAACTATTCTGCCTACACCACCACCTTTTCTCCAATTGGCTTCTGGTTTAGAAACTATATTGTGTTTCTTATATTGTAATGGTTACTGAAAATTTTTTAGGTATACATACATATACCATCATGTATCACTTAACAACAGGGATGTGTTTTGAGAAATGTTTCATTAGGTAATTTTGTCATTGCACAAACATCATAGAGTGTATTCACACAGCCCTAGATGGTATAGCCTACAACATACCCAGGCTATAGCCTGCTGCTCCTACGCTACAAACCTAGCAATGTACTTTTAACTATGGGTCAAAGTCCAGTGAGTTTGTCTCACATTCACATGGGTGCTGGCTTAATTTGCTTCCTCACTTATCTGGCCCTAGTGAAACAGAGAGCTAAGTAGAGAGCTACATTGGTCTGAGCTCACCCAGCTGTCTGCTCCTGGCTCTTGCCCTGACTTTTAGGGAAAGAGAGACCCTGCAGTCAAAGCTAGACTCCCAGGGAATGTTCTCTTCCTTCGCTTTCCTATCTGTCCTTTAAGCACACCCTGAAGGCAGTGTAGCCACTAGGCCAGCCTAACCAGGTCTTACCCCTGGGGAGTGGGTAGCCCATAAATTTACAGGGTATAAAAAATGTGAAATAATTTCTTTTAGAAAGACTGTGTAATTTAAATATTAGTAGCCTTAACATGAGCTTTTCAGCAGATAGGAGCAACTGAAATGCCAGTTAACAAGAAGAATTTGTTAAATTAGAACACAAGATAACATTGTCATTTAGACCAATCTGTGAGCAGTATTGTGAATTGCAAAGTGAATTTAAGAAAATAAGAGGGTAAGAGCACACTCTTTGTCTTAACCATCAACATTCCTTAGTTATGATTCAGTCCATAAGTTTTTTTTTTTTTTTTTTTTTTGGAGACAGAGTCTTACTCTGTTGCCCAGGCTGGAGTGCAGTGGCATGATCTCAGCTTACTGCAACCTCTGCTTCCCAAGATCAAGGGATTCTCCTACCTCAGCCTCCCCAGTAGCTGAGATTATAGGCACACACCACCACGTCCAGCTAATTTTTGTTTTTTTTTAGTAGAGATGGGGCTTTGCCATGTTGGCCAGGCTGGTCTCGAACTCCTGACCTCAGGCGATCTGCCCACCTCGGCCTCCCAAAGTGCTGAGATTACAGGTGTGAGCCACTGCGCCTGGCCCATAAGATATTCAGGACTATTGCTGCTGTGTTTGGTCCTTGGTCAATAATCATGAAAGGTAACGTTGGTTAGTACATGGTAACTTATCAAATGAAGACATTCTGGTAAACTCTTTGACATAGGTCAATACATAGATAATCCTAACAATCTTATAACTTAGATTTTACTATTATCTCCATTTTTTTCAGATAGGGAAATTGAGGCTCAGAGGTTAAGTAACTTGTTCATGGTCATACACTTGAGAAGCTAGAGCAATTCTATTGGTTGGTGTGATAGATTGACTGTGAAAATGGCCTCAGTTCTTTCTCAGCTGGATCCACACCCCCTGACTTTGTCACTCCTTCTGTAGAGGAGTGGAGTCTATTTTCCCTCCCCTTGTGTCAGGGCTGGCCTTGTGACTGTCTATGGCTAATAGATGTGGTGGAAAGTGACTGTGTGTGGTGCCTAGGCTTCAGGAGACCGTGCTGTCTTCTGCTTTCCAGCCCCTGCCTCCTTCATGGAAACAAGCCTGGGCTGCTCTGCTGGAGGATGAGAAGTCACAAGGAGCCAAGATAAGTCATCCCAGCTGAGGTCATCCGACACCAGCCAGCCCCCAGCCAATCCACCAACCAACTGACTGCAGATGCATGAGCAAGCCCCGCCACGACTGGCTGAGCCTGGGCCAGATCAGCAGAACTGTCCAGCCAATACACAGATTAATGAGAAAATAATCAATTGGTTTTTTGGCCACTGAGTTTTGGGGTGATATTCTGCTCCGTTACAGTGGCAATAGATAACAGAGAAAGTTGCGTACCCACAGTCATTTCTTCTCTTTTCTTTGAGGCCAAGTAGACTTCCCATAATGGAGGTTTAACTGACATACATTCACTTTTCCATCTTTCTTTGCAGTTAGGGTGATGTAGTTCTGGCAGATGTACAGGGAAGTCAGCTTTATGTGGTGGAGGGTGGTGGGTGATGGGCCAGAGGGTCATGGTTCTGAGAAACGTTTTCCTTTCTGAAAGGAAAGAGTCTAGCCATGAGACAGAGGCCTTCGCCTTTCCTCCCTATCTGCTTTGGATGCTATCATTAAAAATGGACACTTGAGCAACAGCAGCTGTCTTGTGACCATGAGGCAACAAGCCTATAAACAGCAATTTAACACATCAGGCATGGCAGAATGAAAAGCTAAAAAGAGCCTAGCTTCCTGACCACATCATTCAGCTGTGGGAACAATTCTAGAACTGCTTTACCTTCTGACTTCTTCACTATTGAAGCTACTGTGTGTTGATTATTCTGAGTGACACAGTGCAGGAACCTAGTCCAACCCTAAGCAACCTCATTTGTAATCATGATGCTGTACTCAGAAGCATTGAGCACCGTTAAGATTAAGAGAACTCTGGGCTTTAGAGGCCCAAGTGAGTATGAATGTGGGCATTGACAAGGCTTAGCATTGGTAAATACTGGAGTAGAGTCTGGCTCCAAACCAGGGTGTGGGCTGGCACAGTCCCTGGCAAGGGTCCTCAGCCTCTTCGATGACAGCACCACTGAGGCCAGAGCACAAGCTTTCATGGGAGAAGTCAAGAGGATCCCAAAGTCTTTCTAAAGAATCAGAAGCAGCCAAGTGACAGGAGAAACCACAAACTCAGCTTTAACACTCTGCTCTGCCTTTGTCCCTGAGTCTGATCTCCAGTGTCAATGGAAACCTTTCTAAATTTAAAATTTCCTTCATATTGTTTTGATTCATTAAATTGCCATATTTTGTAATGTTTGTTTTATCTCAAAATTATTTTGTTATGAATCAAATATCTTGAATCATATAGATCCAATGAATTAAGAAAGACAGACTTTCTATACACAGAGGAGCCCATATCAGACTTGGCCCTGGGTCCCACGTTTACTGGTTCTACCATCTCTCCAAAGCTAAGCCCAGGGACATTTCTGCCCCGGCATTCTGTCTGACTTTCTCACTATTTTATACAGGCATACCTTGTTTATTGCACTTCATTTTATCGCACATTGCAGATACTATGTTTCAGACAAATTGAAGGCTTGTGGCAATCTTGCATTAAGCAACTCTATTGACACCATTTTTCCAACAGCATATGCTCACTTTTTTGTGTCATATTTTGGTCATTCTCACAACATTTCAAACTTTTTCATTATTATCATATTTGTTATAGCGATATGTGATCAGTGATCTTCAATGTTACTATTGTAATCATCTTGGAGTGCCATGAACCATGCCTGTATAAGATGGTGCACTTAATTGAAACATGTTATGTGTGTTTTGACTGCTCCACCCATCAGCTGTTTTCCCATCTTTCTCCCTCTCCTTGGGCCTCCCTATTCCCTGAGACACAAAAATATTGAAATTTGGTCATTTAATAACCCTGGAATAGCCTCTTAGTATTCAAGTTAAAGGCAAAGTCGCATGCCTCTCTCTTTCAATCAAAAGCTAGAAATGATTAAGCTTATGAGAAAGGCCCATCAAAAACTGAACTGGACTGAAAGGAAGGCTCTTGCACCAAAGAGTTAGCCAAGTGGTGAATGCAAAGGAAAATTTATTGATGGAAGTTAAAAGTGCTACTCCAGAACACATAGTAAGAAACTGAAACAGTTTTATTGCTGTTACAGAGAAAGTTTTAGTAATCTGAGTAAAGAATCAAACCAGCCGCAATATTCCCTTAAGCCAAAGCCAAATCCAGAGCAAGCCCTCAACTCTCTTCAATTATCTGAAGGCTGAGAGACGTGAGGAAACTGCAGAAGAAAAGCTGGAAGCTAGCAAAGGTTAGTTCATGATGTTTAAAGAAAGAAGTCATCTCCATAAGATAAAAGCGCATGATAAAACAGCAGGTTCTGATGTAGAAGCTGCAGCAAGTTATCCAGAAGACCTAGCTAGATTTTCAACATAGATGGGAAGAGCCTTACAATGGAAGGAGTTGCCATCTAGGACTTTCATAGCTAGAGAGGAGAAGTCAATGCCTGGCTTCAAAGCTTCAAAGGACAGGCTCTTGTTAGAGGCTAATGAAACTGGTGAGTTAAAGTTGATCATTCAAATATCCTAGGGCCCTTAAGAAGTATGTGACATCTACACTGCCTGTGCTTTATAAATGGAACAACAAAGCCTGAATGATGGCACATCTGTTAATAACATGGTTTTATTGAATATTTAAAGCCCACTGTTAAGACTCACTGCTCAGAAAAAAAAAAAAGATTCCTTTAAAGATCTTACTGCTCATTGACAATGCACCCAGTAATCCATGAGCTCTGGTGGAGATGTACAAGGAGATTCATGTTTCCATGCCCACTAACACAGCATCCATTCTGTAGCCCATGGATCCAGGAGTCATTTCGACTTTCAAGTCTTATTGTTTAAGAAATACATTTCATAAGGCTATAGTGGTCATAGATAGTGATTCCTCTGATGAATCTGGGTAGAGTAAATTGAAAATCCTCTGGAAAAGATTCACCATTTATGACTAAATTCACCATTAAAACATTTATGATTTAGGTGAGGAGGTCAAAATATTAACATTAATAGGAATTTAAAGAAGTTTATTCCAACCCTCATGAATGACTTTGAGGAGTTCAAGACCAATGGCAAAAGTCACTGCAGATGTGGTGGAAATAACATAAGAATCAAACTTGGAAGTGGAGCCCGAAGATGTGACTGAATTGCTGTAATCTCATGATGAAAATTTAATGGATAAGGAGTTGCTACTTATGGATGAGTAAATAAACAGGTTTGTGAAGTGGAAACTACTCCTGGTAAAGATGCTGTGAACATGGTTGAAATAACGACAAAGGATTTAGAATATTACATAAACTCAGTTGATAAAACAGAGGCAGGGTTTAAGCGGACTGACTCCAATTTTGAAAGAAGTTCTACTGTGGGTAAAATGCTATCAAACAACATTGCATTCTACAGAGAAATCTTTTGTGATAAGGAAAGTCCATTGATGTGGCAAACTTCATTTTTGTCTTACTTTTAGAAATTGCCAGAGCCACCCAGCCGCCAGGAACCACCACCCTGATCAGTCAGCCATCAGCAACCACCACCCTGATCAGTCAGCAGCCATGAACACTGAGGCAAGACCCTCTACCAGCAAAAATCCTCCACCTCAGTGGCAAAAAATCCCTGCCACTGAGGCAAGACCCTCTACTACTTGCCAAAGGCTCAGATGATTATTAGAGTGTTTACAAAATAAAGTATTATAAGTCAAAGTATACTTTTTTGTCATGATAGCCTACTATTATGTACATTAGTTTTGTTAGACATAATGCTATTGCATACTTAATAGATTAAAGTGTGGTGTAAACATAACCATTATATGCACTAGGAAATCAAAAATTTTGTGTGACTTGCTTTATCTCAATATTTGCAATGGTCTGGAATGGGACCTGCAATATCTCAGAGGTCTACCTGTCTCTTCCCAGGTGTGGTCAGGTCTTTTGATCCAGCCTCCGTTCTTGCTTCCTTGGAATGTAATTTTTATTGACTTTCTCCTGGGAGCAATGAGTCTCTCAGCCTCCAGCTTTTCCTGTGTTATAGACCCTGATCTGCCTCACACACACCTGTGTAATCCCAACTCCTTGTATGGGTCCCTCTGGCCAACCCTGTCTTTTTCCACCCACAACTGAAGTATTTCCATTGATGTACTCATTTATCCCTTTTCTTCTTATATAGCTGGAGAAAATCTTGGGTAGATCAAGCACTGTTTTTGTGTTTTAAAAAATATACTCCTTCCATCGCCCTTCTTTCCCACATCTGACTCCACAACTTACATAAGAACTCCAGCATGAAAGTTGGAGATGGAAAAAATTGAGAGGATGTCCAGATGGATGTAAATTTTTGGAAAACACTGAACACTCTGTGTTTATCTTCTTGCAGGACGAAGGACTTAGAGAGAGAGCTGTCGTGCATATTGTTATCAGCACTCAGGATTAAAATCTGAACCCCTTCCTCCAAGACATTCCACCTGCCTGACAAACTGTTGTTATTTTTAAGTAGAAAAGGCTTCCTTGATCCTGAAGATAAATTCATAGCTTGTGGTTGGAAGTACTTGTAGGAACACAGTTTGTTTGGGCATTTTGAGGAAATGGCTTCCCTTTTATGTATTACCTGTGAAATGCTAACTGGGCTTTTCAGAGAAAAATGCTCAGTTATCAGCTGGAGTTTTACCAAAAAAGAGAAGCAAAAAGGTGAGAGGAGCATTAAACTGCAGACTAGTGGCTTCTCAAAGGCTGGACACAATGATATTGTCGTGATTTGGGCATCGTAATTGCCCTGCCAAAGAGTATTTTCCCTTGCAATAAGAGAGTCTACCTTCCTGGGCCATCTGGAGGGCATGCAAACGACATCCATATGGCAAGTGAGGTGAAACACACCAGAGTCTTCCAATCTGCTACATACCATTTTTTTGTTGTTGTTGTTTCAAAATGGAAAAAGCTATGTAGATGTAGATACTCACCAGGAGAAGGCCAGCTTGATGTCTCCCGTGGGCCTGCATTGGTGAATTTCATGTATGGTGTTCTCAGCCTTGCAGGTTCAGATACCCAAAGGTCAGTTCCCCCTAGAGATGTGGCTTTCAGACGTGGGATCAGGTCAGCCAAGTTCATATGACTGACATGTGAAACTGGTCACTAGTTAACATATTTATAATGAAAAATAATTGTCATGGTGACCAGAATACTCATATCAGCAGATCTTCCACATTATCTCCCAATAGGAAGACTTACAATACAAGGAAGTCAAGTTATGATTAGCATATCTCTAGGCCAGCCCAAACCAACTGATTGAATGCTTGATTGAATGCAGGAGGCAAAGGTGGCCCATCACACCTCACTCCATTTCAGGGATAATCTTGCCAATGGGACCAGAAATCTTAAAATCCATAGACAAAGGTGCCCTTCTCCTTGGATAGTGCTCTCTTTTGTTCTGTTTCTTAGGCTGGTTGACACTTTCCTTAGTTATGTTCATATCCATAGTCAGGTCACACCATCTTGTCAGATAGACCTGAGAGCCACTCTGATCATGCAGGTGGCAATGCATATTTCTGTTCTGATCTATTGTATAATGATTTCAAAATGTAAAATGTTAGAGACACTTTGATTTCTCTCCTTTTCAAGTTCTTAGGGGATACCTTGTCATACCATCAAGTACTTTCAACAGTTCACCCCCCTGCCTGGAGTTAGATGTATGGTCCTCAGTGTCCCCTGGTTCTATGATTTTGATTATCTGTGTTTTTATTGTATTCTTGGGCCTTTTCACAATTCTGTAACTTCACAGAAAGACCAGTGTCCCTAATATTTCAATGGCTGTTAGAGATTCTCAACACCCAGATGTAGCTAGAGAAGTTCTAAGAGTTCTGGTAATTGGATCCACTGGCATTTCAATTGTATCCTTACTACTACTCGATAATTATTTTATTCAACTCTTGATGCTTCTGCATAGCCTTCTCCTCTGAAGAGTTTCCAAGCATGTTTCATTTTCCTCTAGTCCTCAAACTAGCATCTCTGCCTTTGTGTCTCAATGGAATATTAAAGGTACCTGAACATGAGCTTTCATACCCTAAAATTTTCATCATCTGCTCCCTCTTGTTTTTCTTAGATGAAGAAGTGTCCCCCCTCCTTTCAAACACCAGTCCCACACTATGTGCCTTTGATCCCACATTTTCTTAGTTTTTCCAAGGTTTTTCCCCTTTTCTTATTCCCTGTTTCTTACAAACAAAGGAAGTCCTCTCCATTAAAATTTTTTTTCTAACCCCATTGCCCTATTGAGTTAGCATCCATTCTCCAGGTCCTGTTGTTGAATCCTAGCATTTTGAAGTGGAGTCGACATCACCTGATTCCATGTCGTCATTGCTATTTTCTCCTAATCCTTTCTAGTCTGTCATCCCCATTGCTCTACTAAAACTGCCCTCTTGAGGGGAGCAAGATCAAGAAAACAAATAAATGAGCTGCATAATGTGTTGAGAAGTAAATCTGTTAGATCACAAATTTATTTTTAAAAATAGGTTTTTGAAGAGAAAAGTAAGACAAAAGTTCTGCCCCATAGATAGTAGTGAGTTAGAATACACAATTCATATGTTCATAGTCACCTTCAACACAGAACTGGTGTATACATTGTAATGTAGAAGAGTAAATTCCTCATTTACTACACAAACATATTCTAGCAAAAATTATTTTTATAATAAACATAAAGTGTCCAAATATAATTTTTACAACAATCATGTAAAGGAAGATATGCAGCGATCATAGCTTTGTAGTCGAGGTTTACATTCCATGGGAGATAACTATAAAACATTTGTGGTTCAGAGCACAAAAATAATCACAGGAGAGCTTCTTGCCTTTTTCAATAAACAATTCAATTTTATGAAGACAAGACACAGAGTATGTACAGATTTAACTTAAACAGGAACTTTCCCGCACCTGCCTAACACTTGTTTGTTATGCCTGATGGTTACTGGTATGTTAAATTCTCTGACTGGCTTTCTTATTTTTACAACCAAAAGTAATTCTAATCCAGAACCTTGATATCTTTAAAGTGCTTTTGTTAACATTCTCTTTCTGTTCAAATTGCTCTTTCTTTATTAGTTCCTACCTGTTATCTTACACACAAACTCAGGTCTCTAACTCCTAAAAAGACGGAACATCTTATCTCAACCATCTTGGATTAGCATCTTACGCCTGCCTTTCCTGCTAGAAATCTTGAAGGTCAAGCTACACTGTTTACCTCTACCCAGAGGTTTCTTAGTAATCATTGTGATCCATGACATATGGATTCCACAATGGTTTTAAATGAGTTTGAATTAAATTTTTAGGGGCTTATAATATTTTTATTTTCCTAGAACTAAATTTCTTCAGCACCAGCCGCACATCAATCAGGTACTTTGCATATGCTGTCATACTTAATAATCACAACTGTACTGAGGTGGGTACTATTGCTTTCATTTAAGTCAAGGAAAAAAATGTTGAAGAACATTGTACAACCTGGTCACAGTCACCCATTGAGTGTGGAGCTTGGATTCAACAGTCAGGGCTCCTGTTGCAAGCAGCAGAGATTTAGGCTGGCTGATTTCAACAGAGAATGAATTGATTGTATTGTTAGTTCACAGAACCCCAGGCCAGTCTAGAGAAATAGATTAAGGCTGTATTGCTAGGTGTGATCTTCAACCAAGTGAATGGGTGAGGACACTTCTGGAAGCTCTGGACATTGTAGCTTTTATTGCTGACATGCCAGATGGACACTGGATACCCTCACCAGCACTATTCTCATCACTGCCCCTAAAGACTTAATATTTCAGCAACTCTTCCTACCATCAGAGAGTTCTTGTGGTCCCTTGATATGAGGTCGGTGTGTCTGACTGGCAGAACGAGGGTCATGAACCTGTACCCAAGCTGCAAGATTTCTTGGGAGAATGAGTTTCTGGAAGTTTCCATGTCTCTAGTCGGAGACAGGTTTTGTCTCCCTTCAAGAATCATAATGTGTGTGTTTGTGTATGTGTTAAGAATTGGGGGCAGTGAGAATTCTCAAATAAGGGAAATTGGTTTCATATATTGGATGGTCAAAAAGAATAGCAGATTCCATTACCATAACTCAATGTGTCTGACCTCAAGTCTTTATACCAGGAAGCCTCTTGAAAGTCACCAATGACCTCTGATTTGCAAATTTTAATGACTTTAACTTCATCCTTTTTGTTAATAGGTATGAAGATTTGACATGATTAAACATCTCTCTTGCCTTCCTTTCCTCATGCGTTTGTTCATTCTTTCCTAAAAAGAAATCAACGTACTGTTTTGCAAAATCAAAAAAGTAGAAGGAAGGAAAAAATAAAGAGAAGAGCAAAATTCAATGGAATAGAAAATAAGCAAACAAATAGAGAATGTCAACTGGTTCTTTAGAAAGTATTAATAAAATTAATAAACCTGCAGGAAGACTGATGAAAAAAACGGAGAAACACAAATGAGGTGACATCTATATACATCCTATGACATTAAGAGGATGATAAGAGGCCGGGCGTGATGGCTCACGCCTGTAATCCCAGCTCTCAGGGAGGCAGAGGCAGGAGGAGAGCTTGAGCCCAGGAGTTCGAGACCTGCCTGGGTAGTATAGCGAGACCTCGTTCTCCACAAAAGGAAAAAAAAAAAAAAAAAAAAAAATAAGCGCAAGAGGATGATAAAAGGGATATTATAATCAATTTTATGTTAATACATTTGACAACTTAGAACAATGGACAATTTTCTTGAAAAAGACAACTTTCTGAAGTCATCACAAGAAAAAGATAGAAAATGTAAATGTTCCTGTATTTGTTAAATAAGTCAAATCCATAATTAGAAATCTTCCCACAAAGGAAAGCCCAGACCCAAGTGATTTCATTTGTTAATATTACCAAACACTGAAGTAAGAAATAATACAAATATTAAAATATTTTCAGAGAATAAAGGAAGAGGAAATGCTTTCTTATGCATTTTATGAGGCCAGTAAAACCCTGCTACCAAAACTCAACAAGGAGAATACACAAAAGAGAACAATAGACCCACATCCCTCATGAACATTGATTTAAAAAATTTAACAACTGTGAGCAAAAGTAGTATCTAAATAAGATAAAACATCGTGACCCAGTAGGGTCATGCAAGTGTGGTACAGCCTCCAAAAATCAATCAATATAATTTAACACATTAAAAATAAAGGGTAGAAATTGTGTTATATTGTTAGATACAGAAAAAGAATTTGATAAAACTCAACACCTGTTCATGATAAAAACTCTCAGCAAACCAGGAATAGAAGAGGACTTCCCCAACTTAATGAAAGCGTTTACAAAAAAAAAACTAGAGCTAACCTAGGATCTGGTGGAGAACTACTAAGTATTTCCATTTAAAGCAAAAATGTTTCATCTCGTCACTTTAATTTAACATTGTACTGGAGGTTATAGCCAGCACAATGAGGCAAGAATAAGAAATATAAGGTATAATCACAAGAAGGAAGGAGTAGAACGATCTTAATTCACAGATGACACACTGGTGTACACAGAAAATCCAATGTGGGCTGGGCACAGTGGTTCACACCTGTAATCCCAGCACTTTGGGAGGCCGAGGCGGGCAGATCAAGAGGTCAGGGGTTCGAGACCATCCTGGCCAACATGATGAAACCCCATTTCTACTAAAAATACCCCAAAAAATCAGCCGGGCCTGGTGGCGGGCACCTGTAGTCCCAGCTGCTCTGGGAGGCCGAAGCAGGAGAATCATTTGAACCCGGGAGGCAGAGTTCGCAGTGAGCCGAGATTGCGACATTGCACTCCAGCCTGGGTGACAGAGTGAGACTCTGTCTCCAAAAGAAAAAAAAAAAAGAAAATCCAATCTGATCTACAAAAAATTTAAAACCACTGCAACTAAAAAGCAAATTTATGAAGTTCAAGAAACACAAAGTCAATATATAAAAACCACTTACACCTCTACATACTCGTAACAAATAATTGGATAATTTTTTAAATACCATTTATATATACCTAGGAATACATTAGTGAAATTTGTGCATGTCCTGTATATTGGAAATGACGATACATTGCTGGTAGAAATTTTAAAATATAATTGGAAAGATAAATGATTGGAGTCCTAATATCAGATTGAAAAACTCAATATTGTTAAGTTGTTAATTCTCCTTAAACTTATTGACTGAATACAATTTCAATCAGAATCCCAGCAGACATTCTGGAGAAATTGACAAGCTGATTCTAAAGTTTATGTGAAAATGCAATGACTTATAATAGTCCTTGAAAAGGAAGAACAAAATGGAAGGATTCACACTATCAATGTTCAAGACTTACTGAAAACTATAGTAATTAAGACAGTATAGTTGATGTAAGGGTAGACAAATTAGTGAAATAGAAAAGAGAATCTGAAATAGTTCTACACATATAAAGTTTATTAGTTTTTTAAACAGGGCAAATTAAATCCAGTGGGGGAAACAAAAGTAGTTTCAATAAATGATAATGGAACAACTGGACATCTATAAGTAAAAAATGAACTTTGACTCTTATCTTATGTAATGCATGACAATTCAACTGTGAAAGCTAAATTTATAAAGCTTGATAAAGAAAATGTAGGAAAAGAATATTTTTACAATCTTGTGGCAGAGAAAGATTTCGCAAGACACATAAAGCACCAATCACAGAAAAATAATAATAAATAAAACTTCATCAACATTAAAACTTATGTTCATCAAAAGTTACTGTTAAGAAAGTGAAAAGTCAAGCTATAGTCTGGAAGAAATATTCATAAACATATAGCTGATAAAGGACTGATATCCTAGATGTAGATGAATTCCTATGAATCACATTTTAAAGACAACTGACATAAAAAATGAGCAAATACTTGAACAGGCGCCTCACAAAAGAAGATATATGAATGCCTGATAACGTAGGAAAAGGTGCTCAACATCATTAGTCATCAGGGAAATGCAAACTACAACTATAATGAGATACTAGAATGATTAAACAGAATGCTGTTGTGCATGTGGAGAAATTGAAATTCTCATACATTGCTTGTGGGAGTATAAAATAATAAAACCACTTTGGAAAACTGTTTCTCAGTCTTCAGTAAAGTGAAACATAGATCTATCCTGTGACCAAGGATTTCCATTCCTAACTGTATTGCCAAAAGAAAGGAATGTATCTATCTTACAAAAAGACTCATAACTCTTATGAATGTTCATAACAGTTTTATTTATAAGAGTCCTAAACTGGAAATAACCCAAATGTCCATCAACATGAAAATGGAAAAGGTGTAGTATACTACTGAGCAATAAAAAAGAACTACTGACACATATCACAACATGGATAAAACACAAAAACACTATTTTGAACTAATGAAGCTAGATAAAATAGTAGTATCATATGATTTCATTTACATGAATTTTTAGAACAGGCGAAATTAATCTATGGCAATAGAGGTCAGAAAAGAGTATGGGAATATTTACTGGAAAGGGATGCCAGGACACTTTTTTAAGTGATTGAAATATTCTTAATCTTGATCAGGGTGATGGTTAACACAGGTCACAATTCATTAAGCAGTACACTAAAATTTATGAAATTTATGAATACTCATATATCTTATTAATACCTCAAATTGAGAGAGAACCTTACTGAGAAGTTAACTCTACAAATAGGAAGTCAGCAACTGTTGGAACAGAGTTGAAGTGATCAATGGGTTATATATTTTCTAGTGGCATTGAAGGCTCCAAGACTGAACGTGAAATTGAGGTATAAATTAAAAGTTTGAAGGTATTCTCCTATAGGACTAGAATGCAAATCTATTCTATATAGATTATATCAGAATCATGTATTCTAAGCATGTATTCTTCACATTCAAAATCAAAATAGGAAAACGCAGAAGAGTCCCATTGTAATGTTTTTTAAACATCTGTATTAAGATATAATTGACAAGTAAAAATATAAATATTTACAGTATACAACTTAATATTTGTAAATTTGTTTTACATTTGAAAATCTCTGGCTATTACTCAAGGTTTTGCCTAGTTCTGATCTTACTGAGACACACTATTGTTTATCTCAGAATCTTGCAGACATTTTAAAATTATCTTCTGGCATCAATGTTGCTGTGGAGAAGACTGCAGTGAATTTCATATTTCCTGTTTCCACCCTTGAGGTGTTTGGCTTTCATCCTGTCTAGATATCTGAGAATTACATTCTTTATCCTTGAAATTCATTATCTTAGCTGTATAAGTGGTTTCCATTAATTTTTTAAACACAGAGTAGTATGACTTGCAGGCTGAATTATTTTTTTCATTCCAGTAAAATTTGCTTGTATTATAGCCTTTGTTGCTTTTTGTTATTCCATTTGTTGACTACTTTCAGGAACAGTAATTAGTGATTTTTGACTTTCAGGAGCACTAATTATTTATTTTGTCCTGTAGATTAATTAGCTCTCTTTAACTGCATTTTTCTCTTTGTGTGTTTTTTTTTTATTACTTTCCTATATATGGGTAAGTTTAAAGGTAAGTCTAATCTATTTCTTAAAGTCTCAAATTTAATCATAGTCATATATGGATGTTTTCTCCCTCCATCTGTTTTCCAAGTTTGTAATTTTCCTATTTATTTTCTGTTGTTTAATCATCTTGACTATGGGTCCTTATGTTATTACATTTATCTTATTAATTAATTTTTTTTTTTACCATAGCTCAAGGCACTTGTAAAGAACTTCCTTCTGATTTTCAGTTGTTTTGCACCTAAGTTGGTTTATTTTTTGCATTCTAGAGCATGTGTGTGTGTGCATGCGCACGCGCGCACACACACACATACACACACACACATACACAGTTGCCAGGGTGGTAATTTTTGTCTTTCTCAACTGTCCTCTTGATACAGACCTATTATTTGCCCTAATGTTGTGTAGGTGTCTTCTCATCTCTCTTCCTATTTGACACCCATTTGTTTTCCTGACAAACCACGATTTTAGAGTTTGTTTTTTTGTGTTCTTTCCACTTACCCTATAGTCTGAAAGAATGGCAGGGAAGGACAGAAGTCGAGGTATTGTGCAGACTTTGGTAGAGTATCAGGACTTGGCAGTCATTTCTGAAGTGTTTGTTAATTGCTTATTCAGTGCATGAGGGCTTTCTTCGCTGAGTTGAAGGATTGTATTCTAGTCCTATGGGAGAATACTCTCAAACTTTGAATCTGTTCTTCAGTTATCAATGCCATGAGAGAAGATATAACTCACTGTTCATTTCCACTGTCTTCTGACAGTTTCTCTGACTTCCTGTTTGTAGAGTTAGCATCTCAGTAAAGTTCTCTCTCAATTTAGAGATATGAAAAAGATATTCCTGGATTTGGTTGATGCCACCTGTGTGGCTTCTGGGGATCTGGGTAGAGCTAGGAGACTTGCCATGGTGAGCTATGCTACTCTACTGTGGAATTTGCTTTTTCATCAGCCAATACTTCTTTGGAAGTTTATGGCATGGGGCGGTGCCCTTCTCTGGTTTGGTGGCTGCTGTGGGATTTGGGGGGCATGCTTTTTCAACGTCTCACTGTTGTGATTTCACGATGTATTGGGAGAAGGATATTGTTCCCAGGTGGCTGCCTTCTGCTTGAGCGACCTTGTTCCTCTCAGCTTCCTTTTAAAGCTGTTGTCCTGCTCCTCACTTCCCTTTCTCACTGCCCTTGAGTCTCCTTTCTGGCTTCTTTGTCGTTATCCACTTAATAAGGTATTTTCAAAGATGATTTCACACCCTTCTTCTCTTTCTCATTCTTTTAAATTAAATTATTAAATTAAATTAAATTAAAAGAATTTAAATTTCCATCCCATCTACTCTTTCAATATACTCTTTTATAACCTCCTATTTCACATCCATGCTCATTAGTAATGGCTAGGCAGATATCTTCCAAATTGCTATTTTATGCCCTGACCCATCTTCCATGAGCTGGTCTCATTTTTGCTGAATGTTTTACTGTATGACACTTTGCTGGATGTTATGCTGTATGACAATCCTATGACAACTTTAAACTTAAAATATCTAAAAACAAGCTTATGGTGTTCTGTTTCAACCCAAAACTTTCCCCTGTCTTCTGTATCCTCTCAGTCTTTGAGACACAGAAGCCTGGAGTCTTTTTAATTCTTTCCTTTTTTGGCCCCCTCTATCCAATGAATTAATAAATTATTTCAAGTAGACTTTTCCTTCTCTTTGTTTCCACTACCATTACCCTAAAATAAATTTGTATTTTTCTCATTTGAGCTTTATAAGAGCCCCTTACCTGGTCTCTCTCCTCTAATATCTTCTTCCTCTAATCAGTGCTCCACATAGCTCCTGAGACATCTTGCTCTAAAATCTGCCGTGGGGACCTAATACCTTTTCCTGGTATTCAAGGACCTCCATAACCTGAACTCAATTTACAACTTGAAGCTTATTTTCCACTGTGCTCCACTGCATGCCCTAAATTTCAACTGCAGCCACTTGTTAAGCATGCCCTGTTCATTCCTATGTAGAAAACCCTTTGTTGAATTCCCCTTATCCTGTCTTTATCTCTCCAAGTTTTATCGGTTTTTCAAAATCCTGACCAAATTTTACCTCCCCCATGAACTCTTCCTAACCAACTGCTTTAGAAGTGACTGGTCCCACCCCACTTGGAACTCCTGGTTTTCCTTATTACTCATCACATCACCTTTCAATCATCGCACACATGTGTTAGCTTGCCCTAAGGTTGTCAATTTCTTGTGGAGACGGGGGAACAGGTTATGGGAAGCTGTGCTGCTTATGGCAAGCTGTGATGCTTAAGGAAAGTTGTAATATAGTAAACTTGGACTTAGTACCACAGAGCTGAAATCAAGCTCAGTTTTAACCACTATGGGTGGTTGGGCAAGTCACTTACCCTCTCGGAGATTTGTCATGTTTAAAGAGGTTGTTGTAAATGTTAAATGGAATAACATGTGTGAAAGTGCTTTATAAGTGTAGATTTATGTATACACATACACAGGCATATATATCTATGCATGCATACATAGATAGATAAATAAAATGTAGATTAAGATATTGCTGGTTTCTTCAAAATCTCCACGGTACCATGCCTAATGTAATAGTTTACACACAAAATGTTCATAAATGTGTATTTCTAGCTGCAATTATACCTACCTGCAGAACACCAAGGAGAGGCTAATGGGTAAGGGCAAATGTGCAGAAAGTGGGTAGTTTGTGTGGCTACGCCAACAATTTGCCAAACTGGAGAACTACTTAACTGCATCATCTAAGATTTCATGCGTAGTGCAGAGGACCTGCCTAAATGGAGGCAAATGATTAGGTGGTTTGTTTCAGTCCTTCTAGCCCTTGACGAATAGTTTTTCACAGAACAATGCATAATAGATATCATATGTAAAAGAGAAATGTTTGCTTATCAGTAGCTATTGAATATACACATTTCAAATGTGAGTTTATGTTAAATGCATTTCATGTAAACATAGATATTTATCTCCATAAATGTTTCCTTATATAGTTTTTGTTGCCATTCATTCAATCACCACTGTTACTCTTTTCCAAACTCCCAGTTTTCCGGTAGTATTTCATCTATAATCACAGGCACCAAACTGGTATATCTACATCAAAGTCGGATAGAGGGTGACAACAAGGACATGAGAATGACCATTAAGTAATTCTCTTAATAGTTGAAATCATCTGGATCAGATCTTGTGCATGTTCAGATTTTCCATGACAGCTTTTTCTGTTTTTCGTCCAGAGTCACATATCCCATGTTTAAAAAATACTGTAATTTTATGGGGTTTTTAAAAATCATTTTGCCGAAAACTATCCTGTTAGAAGGGGTCATAATAGAAGCCAAATATGTATTCTGAGACTCTGCTTGTGACATGATAGATTTAAGACAGTGTTTGCAATGTGTGACTGAATGTTCACATTCATTTTGCACCTGAATTGGGCAAAAATGTGAGTAAACTTTCTTGTCCCAGGCTGAGCCTAAGGTAGATTCCTGAATTAAATATTTTGAACAGTGCCGCTAGCAGCACATTTGTAGGAGCCCACATGCAAGGGATGAGAATACTTTCTAAGAAATAATTTAGTCTAAGGGGAGAATAGCACAACAGTGGCCATGGAGAAGCCTGGCTCTTTAACCAGCGGCAGCTATCTGCCAGTCGCTCCATGAAATCGTGTCTAAGTCCTGGAAGAAGACACTGGGTGTCAAAACTCTGGAAGACACACAGGCAAAGCCATGTTGTGTGGGAAGGCAATGTTTCCACCTCACCACAGCAGAAACCCTGCCACCTCCTAAACCTCTGCACACGAGCATCGGTTGAAATGGAAGCACCCGGAGGGAGTGGTAGCAGCACCTGTGTTGGGAGCGGCTCCAGCAGAGGCCATGGTGCATAGGGAGGTGGCAGAGGTAGCCTAACTCAGCAGACACCAGTGTGCACAATGGTGGGGATTTGTCTTTGGGCCCTGGAGACAGGGACAAGCTACTTTCATACAGCTTAGCAGCCTTGGCAGGGATGTCAATCACAGAGCCAGAGTGGTAGAAGAGAAAAAGTTGTTTAAATATATATTCATTTGAAAAGTGTCCATGATGTATAACATGTTCATGAAAGTTTACTCAGGGACAGAGAGAGAAAAGACCATGACAAATCTTTGAAGACGTTTATCAAGTGTCTAACAATTTCTGCTTTATTCATTCCTTTTCAAAAAGGTACTTATTGAAATTATTGTCTCAAATGAGATACAACCTGAATCTATTTAGGTAGTTTAGGTAATTAAATGCATCATAAATACTTTATTGATGGTTTTCAAAGAAAGTCAAGTGCATGACTTTCAATTTCATCATAAAACAGATTTTATTCACCGAATGGCTATTAAAGACATCTTACCTAATTGCAAATTTTAAAGAGAAAACTCTTACCATTGTTACAGATTATCAGATTATGGGGCTGAGTATCCTACCAAGGGCAAGGAGAGGTGGCGTCATTTATGATGAAAATGGAAGAAAAAGTGAAAACAAGGAGTAGAAATTTTACAAAGATGGAGACATGACAAAGAAGAGGGTTGCTGAATACAGTTCTTAAGGACATCAATCAATTAGCCAAGCTTAGTCCTCTAAAGAGATCCTGCTTATCTGAGTTACCACGACTAATGACAACCTATATTCTCATGATCTGACCACCGTTTGTCACTAAGGACCAGTGAAAATCCTTAACCAACTGCATTCTGCTTCACTGGACAGAGGGTGTAAACTGGTAATGTGAATGAAACGTGCTGAAGGTTAGGATAGAGGGGTGCACAGGACTTGGAAAGATATAAAGGAAGGGCACTATTCAAACTAGGAGTTCAGGGAAAGCCCTCAGAGATAAAGCTTGCGTCTTACAGGAGAAGTCACTCAGGCAAACAGAGGTAGGAAGGGTATTCTGGCAAGAGCAAAGGCACAGCAGCATGGAATCATGTGGTGAGTGTGTGCATGTATGCATGCATGTGTGTGTTGGGGTGAGGCAGAAGATAGTACAATAGTGCAGCCATAGCAATCAAGGGGCAATTGGTGTGAGAGCTCAAGATAAAGGGAGCAGAATACTGGGGTAAACTGATGCCACTCATGCCGAAAACAGATTCTAGAAGACTAACAAAGAAGAGAAAAACTACATATTTGGCTTGACTGTATAATGTCAATTAAAGTCATGCAAGTGACCCACTATTTAATTGTATTATTTTATTTAATTTTATTTATTTAATTATTGAGACAGGGTCTCACTCTGTTGCCCAGGTTGGAGTACAGTAGCGTAATCATAACTCACTGCAGCCTTGAACTCCTGGGCTCAAGCGATCCTCCTGCTTCAGCCTCCCAAGTAGCTACAACTACAGGCGTGTACCACCATGCCCAGCTAATTTTTAAAATTGTTTGTAGAAATGGGGTCTCACTATGTTGCCCAGGCTAATCTCCTAGGCTCAAGTGATACACCTGCCTTAGCCTCCCAAAAATGCTGGAATTATACTACTAACTTTTTTGTCTAATTTTTGTGCTGCTCAGTAAGATGTGTGTATATAAAATATACACAGATATAAGTTTCATATCATATAATCACTAGATTTGTTTATTCTATATATAACTATATATCTGTATGTAATTACTTAATTTGATGTTATGTAGCATATCACACATATTACATATACAAACACATATAATCACTAAATTTGTCAAGTTAAATTTATTGTAAATTTGATTGAAATGCCACAATGCACACCATACTTACAGGCCAGTGTTCGTTATTTTAGGTTAGTTAAGTGGCATTGTTGCCTACTCAGGCATCATCATTATTTTCTCAGTTTAAACACTTACATGGACTATTACAAGCTCTAATGCCTTTTGTCTTGTATGATGAATGTTTTCATATTGTTTCTTTTTCGTGAGCAGAGGCAGTCTGCTAGTTGAGAAGTCAAAAGGCCTGTCTCGCACCTATGCTCTGTCCCAAGTCGCTGTGAGGCCTCAGAATCTTCTATGCCTTTGTTTTCTCATTTCTCATAGGTGGGCTTTGGGATGAATGCTCCCTGGCTGCCCTTCAGGGGTGGCACAGTTTGTTGACAGAAGGATGGAACCAGGACCCAGGACCCAGGACCCAGGACCCGTGGCTGGCGGCTCTGACTCTCCACTGTGTGCCACTTGACAAGGAGATTGGGACTCAGTCCTGTCACCTGTTGAATGGGGAAAGTAATACCCAAACAGGACGGGGAGACCCGCTCTGCTCGTTTCATTAGGTGTCACGAGGATTGAATGAGATCGTGTGTGGACGTGTTTGTTAAAAGTAAAGTACTTTGCAATATCAGGCTGGGCGTAGTGGTTCCCGCCTGTAATCCCAGCACTTTAGGAGGCTGAGGCAGGCTGTTCACCTGAGGTCAGGAGTTCAAGACCAGCCTGGCCAACATGGTGAAACCATTTGTGTCTACTAAAAATACAAAAAAACTACCCATACATGGTGGTACGCCCCTGTAACCCCAGCTACTCAGGAGGCTGAGGCACGAGAATTGCTTGAACCCAAGAGGCAGAGGTTTCAGTGAGATGAGATCACACTGCTATACTCCAGCCTAGGCAACAAGTGATTTTGCCAGAGAGTCTTATTTT
Organism: Rhinopithecus bieti; assembly: GCF_001698545.2. NCBI lineage: Eukaryota > Metazoa > Chordata > Mammalia > Primates > Cercopithecidae > Rhinopithecus > Rhinopithecus bieti. The sequence continues at coordinate 854,667 of NW_016815484.1, forward strand.
TTCTAGTTTCTTCCTGTTCTTTTAGATGAATGTTTTAGGGTTAATATATTAATATGTCTGTAATACATACAATAGTAATATTTAATATAGTATTAGTCATTCTACAAACTTATCAGCATACCATAATATTCAATACTATTTCCAGGAGGCAAAAAAAGTCCTTTACTGTATCAGTTGAAGTGTGGTTTACCAAAAGGACAAAGCAAAACCATATTTGCTTTAGGTAGCACAATGGCAGGCCTTTAGTAGGGTCTTTTGTGGTACTGGGATAAATAAACGAATGAATAAAGAAAACACCACTTTCAGAATAGTGGTCACGTACTTACCCTTGAACCATTTGAGTGGGGAGAGGTGAGACTGAATCAGGAAATTAAATTAAAAAGTAAATGATGGCAGACCCTGATCCCGTCATCATTTCTCACCAAAACCAATAAGACTTTGAAAGGAGGACTCTGTGGAATTCATTTTAAGTCTTGAGGAAACAATACGCAATTTAAATATCTGCACATAAAAATGTTGGGGGTGATTGGGGGGGTCAGGAGGTATCAGACGGCACTGGGATCACAACCTCACTCCCCAGACCTTTCCCTATTAAATACAATTGTATGTGGTTGGCCCTGATGGTGACAATGCTATGATTGGCAGTTCCTGAAACTACCTATTTGAGGGAGAGTTTTCTTTTGGATGTGGCAAACCAAGGTTGTCAGTATTTTTCAAAATTTATTTAGCTAGCAGGAAAAAATATATTGTATTTGAGTTAGGCTATTAGTTGTAGAGACTTTCACATTTAAAGCTCTCTTTTTTCAAGTAAAGGACAAGACCTAGAGAGGTGAAGGGACCTACTGGACCATCCCACCAGTTAGGAGTGGAGTGGAAAATGGAAATGCTAAGTCCAGCTGGTTGTTTTACTCTTTTCTTTCTTTTCTTGCCTTTCCTCCCTCCTCCCTTTCCTTCTTTCTTTCTCATTCCACAAATATTTATTCAGCTTCTCTGTTATGGAAGGCACTTTACTAACACTGTAGGAATACAAAGTTAAAAATAAGGCCCCCCAGGAAGCCTCCAGTAGAGACAGTATGTAAGTAAACTACCCAAGGCAGGGTGAGATGAGCTCATTCCCCATGACCTGAACAACCTATTGGGGAGCCTAAAAGAAAGATCGCTGGACAATGAGACTTCAAGGGAGAGAAAGCTTTTGAGAAGAGCCTGAAAATGTGGCAGAATTTTGAAAAATAAATAGCGCTGGGCATGTCAGAAGCATTTGAACCAGAGCGACTCCATCTTAAATAGAGACTGGGTAAAATGAGGCTGAGACCTTCTAGGGTGCATTCCCAGGAGGTTAGGCATTCTAAGTCACAGGGTGAGATAGAAGGTCAGCACAAGATACAGGTTACAAAGACTTTGCTTATAAAACAGCATGCAGTAAAGAAGCCAGCCAAAACCCACTAAAACCAAGATGCTGAAAAGAGTGACCCCTGGTTGTCCTCACTGCTCATTATATGCTAATTACAATGCATTAGCATGCTAAGAGACATTCCCACCAGCACCCTGACAGTTTACAAATGCCATGGAAGTGTCAGGAAGTTACCCTATATGGTCAAAAAAGGGGAAGAACCCTCAGTTCTGGGAATTGCCCACTCCTTTCCCAGAAAACTTACGAATAATCCACCCCTTACTTAACATATCATCAAGAAGTAACAATAGGTATAAGCAGCTGAGAAGCTCATGTTGCTGCTCTTCCTATGGAGTGGCCATTCTTTATTCCTTTACTTTCTTAATAAATTTGCTTTCACTTTACTCTGTAGACTTGCCTAGAATTCTTTCTTGCCCGAGATCCAAGAACCCTCTCTTGGGGTCTGGAACGGGACCCCTTTCTGGCAACAGATGGGAAATTATCAAAAGTGTCCAAGTGTGAAAACAATGTGTCTTTACAGTTCGGCAGGAGAATGGCGGCATGGTGAGAGATAGCAGGCTGTGTCCTTGTTGACAAAGGATTTGTGCTGGGCTCTGGAGTGTGTGTTTCAGTTGGTAGCCCCCAACAAGCCACTGAAGACTTCATCCGAGGACTGAAATGACTGCAGAGCTTGCTGATGGGAAAGGGAAGGCTGGGTGTTGGGTAAGCAGGATGGAGTGTAAGCAGGGATAATGTGGGAGTGAACTGGGACACTGGTAATGGGAATGGAACCTGAAAGGAAGAGAACAATTTTTAAATTATTATGGAGATAAAATCAACAGGACAGGCACATTAGTTAGATGAATGGGTGGAGAAAGAAGATGTAGGTTCTGGCCTCAAGGATTGCAAGAGAACAGTCCCACATAGATGGATTAAAATGATGAGTGATGAATGCCCTTGGAAAATGCTGCAAGAGGAGAGTTTCTGCAGCACAAAGCAGATGCCAGCGGAGTGAACAGCAGGCCGCTGTATTGATTTGGTTTTCTCTGGTGAAATTCAGCGACTCTTGATGGGAAATGCAGAATAGAGAGCTGAGGGGTCCCTCAGGAATTAGGACAAGACTAGGGAAGGGCCTAGAGAGGTAGGCAGGGCATGATTGAAAGAATTGACTTGGACTTCAGGCTGGATAGGGATAGGAATGAAATCTGAGAGGCTAAAAGGATAAGAATAGAAGAGTAGGGAGGGACCCGGGTGAGAGAAGGGTAGGCTCAGTAGGAATCAAGGAGTGAGAAAGAGGTGGCATCTGTGAGGAGGACTCCAGAGGTGGGGATTTCGACGTTTTGAGTGATGATAAAAACTAACGTGGGATTGGGTTGTTGGCGTGGGCAAAGACCAAAATTATGGATGTCAAGGAACCATGAGGCTGAGTTGATAAGAAAGTCCTCCCCCCAAAAATATTAGAAAGTGTGTGGAATGCATGTATAGAGTGTGTGTGTGTGTGTGCACGTCTCTGTGTATGTGCATGTGTGTTTTGGGAGAATTGCTGTATTTATATCTCACATTTTTATTGCTGTCTTCTTAATTCTTTACGAATTGGGCCAACTTGGAACTTACTCTTATTTTATATAACTCATGTGTTTTCTCATGACTTTCTTTTATATTTATTTGTTAATCCTGTTTCTGGGGAAACATCTACTGCAATGTGTCCTGCCAACTTATATTTTATATTTTTCTGAAATTAATCTTTGCTAGCTCTCCAAGGTTAACTTAAATACCTCACAACTGGCCTGAAATCTCCAATTTCATTTCTCTGGCTGAAATAGCAAAGAAGGAAGACAAGTAAGAGAGGCTTCACCTGGGAGGGGGTGACGAAGAAGGCAGCAAACAGATTTTAAACAATGGTGGAGGCCACTATTTCTGTCTTCAGCATTTGTAACCAATAGTAAACCCAGGGTTGGTTGTTTTTTGTTTGACTGGTTGTGTTAAAAGACAAAATTACAAATAAATCCAAACTTACAAAAAATAAATTCAGTTTTACAGATCGTAATTGACTTTGTGATTCTAGAATCAGGCAGCAGTAAAAACCAAAAATGGTTCCAAATGCCCTGCCTCACTACATGTGTGGTGTTAAAAACTTTAGACAAATTAAATGTAACGGACTTTTATTGAGCAAAGAATGATTTGTGAATCGGACAGCCCGCAAACCAGAATAGGTTCCAAGAAACCCTGGTACTGCCTCTCGGTCAGAGAAGATTTATGGGCTGAAAAAGAAAAGTGATGTACAGAACACAGAAGTGAGGTACAGAAACCTCCGGATTGGTTACCCCTTGGCGTTTGCCTTATCTGAACAGGATTTGAACAGTTGGCTGCCTCTGATTGGCTGAAACTTGATGAATGACACAGGAATAGGTTATAGGCTGATTACACATCCAGTTAGGTTACAGGTCACTGTGTACGAAGAAACCTTTAGGCCGAGCCTAAAACATGTAAGGAAGCAGCTTTAGGTTAAATTTACTGTAACTGTGGATTATATTTATAGTCAGAGAAAAGGAAATGATTTACAGAAAACTGAAGTGAGGGCCAGAGATAGTTTGATTAGTTACCATTGGTTACAGCTCAGGCATCTGTCTTATTTTAACACAGTTTGAGCGGTTGGGCCCCTGTGATTGGCTGAACCCTGGCTGCTATGATTGGCCGAGACTCAGCTTTCTGTTACAAAAGCATACTCATAAAATTGGTTTTCAGTCAGTTTACCTATAAATTAGGTTGCAGTTTACTATGTGTGGATAAACCTTTAGGCGAAACCTAAATGATGTATGGAGTCATCTTTAGGCCAAACTGAATTCAGTTTAACCTTTGGTAGGGTTTTTTCCTCGCTCAAATGGTCCTGGGAGATAAGTCAGGAGGTAAACGCAAAATTTTGTCTGGACAGGAATGTGAATTAAGAGGGGAACAAGAAAAACCAAGACAGACTTTATGTTTTCCTTTGGGCCTACAATGCTAAAGTTCTGTACTAAACTGCAGTTAGAACCTTTTCTAAAGTCCATGTGTGTAGAAAAAGTAAGGACCTCTGTATGTCTCAAAGCCCCTTTTGAGATGGTATCAGGCCCTCTGCAGTAATGATCCCCTCTTGGGCCACCTTTCCAGTTTCCCGGTGAGCAAGAGTGGCGGAAACTCCAGGAATGTAAATTAAACTAATAAACCCACTCATAAAAGAAAGTTTGCACCATTTTGTCTATCTTCGAAGCTCTATCCCATTCTAAATCCTCTGGGAAGATGTAATCGTAGAAGGGGAGTTGGAATGACAGTTTGGTCCTACTCTCATTTCTCTAAGCATCATCCCTGGTAGAACTAGAAGGATAAAGCTGATTTTTTGCTGCTGACCCAAAAGTAGTCCCCCTTGGGGGTGGCGAAGCATTGGTGCAGGAGTGCTGGTCAAGTGCAGTGCTCATCGCCACCAGTGAGTCACTGCCTGAAAGCCAAGAGGCAAATTGATGACAGATAGAAGTGGTTTCCAGTGAAGAGACCTTGGCAGCGGGAAAAAGTCAAAATCTGAGCCCTGGAACTTTCTGTTTGAAGGTTGTACTCTGGCTTTAACAACTGAAATCTTAACTGAATGCAAATAAAGAACATTAATTTTGTTCCCTCCCTCCCTTCCTTCCTTCCTTCCTTCCTTCCTTCCTGAGTTTCACTCTTGTTGCCCAGGCTAGAGTGCAATGGCACGATCTCAGCTCACCGCAACTTCTGTCTCCAGGGCACGATCTCAGCTCACCGCAACTTCTGTCTCCAGGGCTCAAGCGATTCTCCTGCCTCAGCCTCCCGAGTAACTGGGATTACAGGCATGTGCCACCATCCTTGACTCATTTTGTATTTTTAGCAGAGACGGGGTTTCTCCGTGTTGGTCAGGATGGTCTCGATCTTCTGACCTCAGGTGATCCGCCCACCTCGGCCTCCCAAAGTGCTGGGATTACAGGTGTGAGCCACCGCACCTGGCCAAATTTCGTTCTTTCTTTGTAACATTCTGCAGTTTTTAAGGGAAGAGGAACACTGGAGAAACTAATTGCTGCTAAAACATGCAATAGAGCCATGACTTAAACCTCATTGTTTAAATTCTTTAAGACGATTTTCCCTTACTGATTGCAAGGTTAGGTGTTTTGTTTTGTTTTGTTTTGTTTGGTGTTTCATAGTAATTAAATATCTTTCTATTTATCTTTCATAAGACCACGTTTCATCACTTATAAATGGGATTTGCTCTGGTCAGTTGAATTTGAGTAACTTAACCTTTGAAAGGTGGAGAAATGGACATTTTTTTAAAAAACAGAAAACCTGTACTGGCTGCACTTACACACACACACACACACATACACACACACACACAACTTTTCTTTCACCTGGAGACCACCAAGATTGTACGGGTGGTGAAGAGCTGGTCTGGTTTTTGTTTGGATTGGGTATTTTTTATTTTTAATATTTGTCTTCTGAGTCAGAAGTGGTTATCTCTTAAAAGAAAAATTTGATGGCTTGAAAGCTGCGTGTTTGTGCTTTCCTCTCTGAAATGTTAACATTTAGGTAGCCTTCGGCATGCTTCAAAGTTAGCACCCTACTAAGATAAATTAGTGACCTGCCCCCCACCCCACCCAACCCCCATGCACTCCTACTATATTACCTCCCTGAGGAAGGCTGGGAGCCCCCTCTGGCCTGAAATGGGGATTCTATAGGAGACTAGGTCAATCTGGGTGGCATGAATGCTTTGCCAGGACAATGGTGGCTTTTCATGAAGATTTAGTCATCTGAAGAATGCAGCAGCCTGTCCTTGAGAGGAACCTGCTTCTGTTGATATGTTTATGTGGTTTCCGGAGGTGGGGGGTCGGGGGAGGGGGCAGGGTGGGGAGTGATATGTGGATTGCCTGGAAATTTACAAGTCAGTTTGAACCTGATTTATTGGGACTTTATGAAAAGTTAAAAAAAAAAAGTCACCTATCCAGTTTCCTGACAATCCTAGGTTAAAGATTGATGAAAACAGGCTTTTCTGTTTCAAACACTGACCCTGATGACTGACTCTACTGCTTTCACAACATGTTTCATGGGAGTTTTGAACATCTTTTTCTAAAATCTGAACCTCTCTCTCCCTTTGTCTTGTCTGTCTGCTGATTTAGACAAGCTATGTCATATATTTTTTGTCATTGTGGATATTTGTCGCTTGTGTCATCTATTCCAGCAGTGGTGGCAATGGGGCCAAGTTTGGTCTCTATTAACTTGCTTTATCAGCCACCATGGGAAATGGGGGACGTGCCTGCATTCCACCTTGCCAGTGTGTGCTGTGCAGGAGAAAATGTGAGTGGTTCTATGCACATCTATCCACATTGCCTGAAATGCAATTCAACTTAGATGATCTCCCAGAAGGATCTGCAGGGCACTATCTTTTCACATGATGGCAACCCTTGTTTTTGCAATTCAAGAACAGAACAAATCAACCTGTCCTCTGGCCCAAACCTCCAGTGGACAACTCTCTCTACAGGAATCTGCAGGCACTACCATCCCAGGGCCTGGTATAAAGACAAAGGTTATTGGTAGTGGAGTTGAACAGAACTGGATTCAACAGATTTCAGTTCAACTAATCTCTTACCTTCTCTGAGTCTCATTTTTCTTGTCTGTAAAAATAAGATTTATCCATATTAAATGACTTTTAACTTTAAATAAGATAGCAAAGTAACTCTCCTAGCATACTGGCTGGCAAAAAGTAGGTGCCAGATACATGTTAGTGAGATCAACATGTTGAACAAGCACAACTTGTGATGTATTTAAGACAACTTTATTTTTACTTCCCATGGTGCCTTTGAACTCTGTTCTGGGGTTGTTCTGGGAATATTCTCTTGACCCAGATGAAAAGTCAGGCAAGCCCATGACTTTTATGCTTTTTCCCAGGAAAGTGACATCGTTGACCCCCTTGAAGTCAAATAATCTTGAATCAGAAGACAGAATTCTTACACTGGTAATAATAAATATTCTACACTTGATCTAACAGCAAATCTCCCCTCCATCTTCAATGCCTCCCGGTGGTCCTGGGGCCACTGTGGCCTCTGCTGTCTTCTTACCCCACTCACCAATGACTTGTTCTTCTCCCCTGCCAGGGTGATGGAGATAGGATGGGGTGGGGGAAAGAGATAAGGGGTACAGGAGATCCTAATCAAATTCTTGGGGCCTGGCAGATGGCTGAGGCTTTCCCTCGTGGGTGCGCCTATGCAACCCTTGGTGGCTTCCAGTAGGGCTTCTTATTCCCTCAGCAACCTGGACCCAAGTGGTGTCATCTCTATTCCAAATCACTTTGTGCTGTCTTCATCGGTCCAGGGCAGCTGTTGGTCCGCAGCGGCTGGCAGTACACTTCCGGGCTCCTTCAGGTGAAGCCACCTGGCTTCCTCATGTCTCTCCACAGGCTCCCTCTTTGCCAAGGCCCACAGCCCCTCCAACAGCAGGGATGCATTGAGCTTTAGGAAGGGGGTCCAGGAAAGACCCTTAATGAGGTATTTCCCCATCCCTTTGGAAAACCGAGAGAATTCAGAGCACAGTTTTTTTGTTTTTTGTTTTTTTGCAGATTTCCTCACAAAATTTTCTTCTCTCCATTCTCTGGTCCCTGTTTTATACTCTAAGTTCTCAGAGCCGTGTGTGCGTGCGTGTGTGTGCGTGTGTGTGCGTGTGTGTGTGTGTGTGTGTGTGTGTGATGGTGGGGGACTCTGTCTCATATCTGCCTTGTTATCCTGATATTTATCATATTGACACCTCAGTCTAAATTGAGGCAGGAAATTTCCCCCCTCCCACATAAACACATTGGCCATAACTTACCATAAAAGAAACTGTAACTGATGACAAAGCTGTAGCTGTGTGAGACACTAGCAACGATTAAAAGCTAGTGCCCCTAGTGTAGCCAAAGCACGTGTTTAGGGCAGCTGAAAAGATACTGGTATTTGATGTTTTAAAAGAACATCAGAGTCATGATGTTGAGAAAAAATTAGCGCTTTGTTGGGTTTCTTTTGATGTATAATCTAGTGTTATTTTTTATGTTGAATTTCATTAGTGTTGGGGGGAGTAACACTGCATGGAGCATCTACTATTCTTAGAAGGTCCTGAGCATCTGAGAAGGTTCCAGATTTCAGGGACATAATGGGGGAGGTTCTACTCTGAGAGGGGCTTGGTTCTGGCCAGCCACACCCTCCTGTACACATAAGCCCTCTTGTGGAGTTTGCGTAGCTCATGGGCATTGGGTTCTGGACTCTGACTTGACTTGTGTGCTCTGCCCTCTAGTCTAGTGCCCACCCACCAGCTACCAACCTGGAGAAGCCTAGGTGGACACTACGTACCCAAAAGGAGGACTGGGAAGGATCTTCGTGCAGCCAGCAAGCAGCATTTTCTCCCTCAGGCCCTACCCTTACACATTACTCCCTAATTGTTTGATCACGCCAGCCACAAGAGGTCAAGGCTTGGAGGCACAATGACCTGGGTTCAAGTCCTAATCCGACTGCATACTGGTTGTGTGGCCTGGGGCATGCTACCCAACTTCCCTCAGCCTCCATTTTCTCATCTCTGAAATGAGAAGAGTGTAAAGAGCATCAGCCATGTGGAGTTGGTGGGAGACTTCAGTGAGGCAAGACCTGACAGCGGTTAGCTAATGAGCTCAGTGCTTGCCACACAGTAAACGCTGACAAATAATGAGGTTTCATTAAGCTCATTATTTTGTGAAAAAGGCAGTTCCCTGGCCCCAGCTCAGGAGATTCTGATTCTGGAATCTGGTGAGCCAGTTTGGAAGTGTTGTCAAAGCCCTGCTCTGCCGGGTACTAATAGTGAGTACCTAGGAAGGTTACCTCCCTGAGCCTGTTTCCTCCTGTGTAAAATGGGTACAATAATGGTGCTGCCTCATGAGATGCTCTGCGAATTCCATGAGTTACCATATGCAAAGAGCTTAAAGAAACCCCTGACACGCAGTAAACACTCAAGAAATGTTAGCTACCTCTAGGTCTGCTCATTTGGGGCACTTACACTCTTAGGATGTCTTATAAACTCTTAACAAAACTTTGAATTCTTTAAAAAATTATTTCATTAGCTAGTTAATTATTAAGTAATATATAAACCACAATTCTAAATATGAGCAATCCAAAATTTCAGAATTTTAATAATAATGAAATATTAAATAACTAGATGTTAAATGAAAATAACTGTAAAACAATTTAAAATCTAAAACAGAAAGTCCTGCTACATATATTAATAGTTCTCTGACTTTAATGTTGCTTTTCTTCTCATTTAAACTCGTTCATGGCTTTAATTTAATAAAGTCTTTTCTTTGTTCCTCTCGCTTTCCTTAAATTTGTAGCACCTGTAAGTTCATCGCTAAATATTTTTTGATGTCGTCTTTTAAGATTAGCTTTCACTAGATGTTCTAATTTAAAAAATCATCATTTAAAATAAAAATTGAAGGTGATGGAAATTTTCGTAATATTTTGGTTGCACTTGTCCACAAAAGAATCGTAGAGGTTATCAAAGAGACTTTCACTTTAGAGGAAAACTGAACAGGGCCTAAACAATTCAAATGCCTTGCTTCTCTTGCTCTTCATTTTGCATAATCCATAAACTCCCTATAAATCCCAGAATTAAGTAAAATTCAATTCATAATTGTTTGATGTTTGTACTTAGAATCAGTCCATAACCTGAGTTTAAAATGCCACAATCAGTAGCAACAGTAAGTTTATGGATTCAAAACATCTTTGCATATACCTTTGATTATTTCTTAGCATAAATGATTAGAAGTGGAATTGCTGGATCAAAAGTATGTCCCTTATGAAGGTTTTATTGCATATCATCAAACCGTATTCCTCCAAATCTGAACCAGTTGACTCCCACTAGCAATATGCAAGAATGGTCATTTCCCAAGCACTCTTATCAATGCTCATTAATATCATTTGCCAGTTAAATAAGTTACAATGGTATCATATAGTTTAAATATACAATTTTATGCACTTTGCTAGTGAAGTTGAACATTTTAAATCTATTTATTGACCACTTATATTTCTTACCTTATGACTTATATGCTCATTTTCCTTGACTATTTTTTGTTTTCCTCTTTTCTTAATTTATAAAGCTCTTTATATATTAAAGAATCACGTCATCTCAAACATTTTGCAAAATATTTCCTAGTTTGTTCTTCATTTTTTATATCTCTTTTAATATGTTCAACATCATTTGATACACTGTTTTTTGAATGTGTAGAAATTTTAAAACATTTTGGAATTTAAAATTTTCCTTTATGATTTTCCTTTTCTTTTATGATAGGCCTTACTAACCTTAGGTTTACATCAATATTGTTTTAAAAATATCTCTTTTAGGGGCTAGGTGTGGTGGCTCACACCTGTAACCCCAGCACTTTGGGAGGCCGAGGTGGGCGGATCACTTGTCAGAAGTTTGAGACCAGCCTGGCCAACATGGTGAAACCTGTCTCTACTAAAAAAATACAAAAATTACCCAGGTGTGGTGGTGTGTGCCTGTAATCCCAGCTACTTGGGAGGCTGAGGCAGGAGAATCACTTGAACCCGGGAGGTGGAGGTTGCAGTGAGCCGAGATTGTGCCACTACACTCCAGCCTGGGTGACAGAGCAAGACTCCATCTCAGAACAAAACAAAAGAAAACAAAATAAAACTCTTATAAATTAGACATTTATTTACTTTGCTTTTCCAAATAGTTGAACATTTATCCCAGTACCATGTATAAATCACACCAAGAATAGTTCTTAGTATATAACAGAAACTCAAAACATGTTTAAAACAAATAAATAAATAATTCAGCTAACTTTCTTATGTAGGAATTTATTCCTTTCATCTAGCATTTCCTTATATTTGGGGAATCAAGAACAAACTGAAATATTCATGTATATTGCAAAAGATCACAAACTTTGAATAAGAAACTATGGATAAATAGGTATCGTGGAGTCATTTCTTCATATGGCAAGAGCCACCAGTTGTCCAATGCACCATCACCTATCACAAGTGAGACTGTTTTGACAAGTATGGAAGGCTCTGTTGGCTGCCCACTGCATGGCCACTCCCACATTTTCCTTAGGAATAGAAACTCTGATTTTTATTTAGGCATGGGATAGCAACATGCTCCATGAAGGAAGTCCCAGAACAAAAATATAAATCATCTTCTGTCTTTTTTGGTCAGTAATTGGCTTAGAGGTGAGCAAGTAACTCAGTTCTGGCTAATGAAACCTGAGAGAAAGTCCACTGGAGGCCCCTGGGAAATATCTACTCTCCTAGAAAAAGAAAGATGTGCAAAGGGAATTTCCCCTCCTGACAGTCCTCAACACACACACGCACACATGCACATGCACACACACACATGCGTGTACATGCACACACGCACACATGCACACACATGCACATGCACATGCATGCACATGCACACACATGTTCTTCCTCCCTTTGGATAGTGACAGATGAGAATGTGATAGTTGGGGCTGTGAGCAACCATCATGCCAACACGAGGGAGGGGTCTGTGTCTTGACAGTGTGGAGTTTCAAAATAGTCTACTCTCTAGACTCCTTGCCGTGTGGGATGATTAAGCCCTATTTTAAAAAACATTTTTAGTGTCCTTTTGATTTTTAAACTATGGCATCTAATACTGCTCTCTTGGGTAAGTTACTCAACCTTTCTGGGCTTTGTTTCTTTGAAATAGTGAGCTGGCTGATTGTCATGGTCCTATCCAGGTTTAAAGTTCTGTGATTCTAATGGATGCCTAATTGCCCTCTATAGGGTCTTTCTCATCTTTTCTAAGAAAAAAAATCCTTTAAAATCCTGAAATACAGAGAATGATAACATCCACAGTATGCATTTCACATACATTATCTCTGGTAATCTTTGTAACAACTCTGAGAACTAGGTAGACCCATTTTTCAGATAAGAAAATTGAGGCCCAAAGAGGTTAATGATATATCCAAGGTCCCTCTGGTAAGTTGGCTGAGTTGAGATTCAAACAAACTCAGCATCTCCAGCTCCAGTGCCTTTCCTCCTTTTCCTGTGCCTCACAGCCACAGGCACCATTGTCTCTGGTTGGTTTATATAGCAGCAGAGAAACCTCCAACGTGATTAATATCCCCCTGCCGTCCACATGATCACCGATCACTCTGAGAACAATTCTATGGACAGCTGGAGAGTCCAAAAGGAATTTTTGCCACCCACCATTGGATTCTTTTTTTAAAATGAACTTACAGGGTCAGACTCTGATGTTTATATGAAAGGAGATAAAGCACACCTGTCCTTCTGGGAACCTACTTTAAGGAAAGGAGAATATATGACTTATTTTGGATAGGATATTTATAACCTACTAATCTATAAACTAAATGATGAATTACTGAAAGCTGGAGGTCTGCAGGCCCTGGCAGAATGTAGTTTGCACCCTGATCCTGCATTCTCAAGGCTGTGGAAGAGGAGAGAGATGCTTATGACACATGGGGATGGGCTGTGTGCTCATCATAACCTATTTCTGATGAGTAACTGCTGCAGAGACTGGAGGACATGGACCTGCTGTTTCCATCTCTGAAGAATATAGCCTGTACAGTTAGAAGGGAGGTTGGCATTATCTAGGCCCCCCAAACTCATTTTGCAGGTCAGGAAATCGCTCTTATACTCTTATCCTGAGTATCTAGAACAGAATCGGGCCCATAACAGGCACCCAGTAAGTATTTTCTGCATCCTGTCGTTGAGTAATAAAGTTGGGCTCTAAAGAGGTGAAGTGACTTCAGAGTAAAATAACTAATAAATGACAAGCCCAGACTTTTGGTCTCCTCTGTCTCATCTGAAAGATTTAACTCCAGTAAAACTGGAAATATGGACTTTGTTGGGAGGTCAAAAATATACACATGGGAAACTCATTTTTTTTTTTTTCATTCTGTCTCAAAATGTCTGGGATCCAATATAAATACGTCATTTATTTAAAGAGAGGCCAACTATGACTTCCTGATGAGTAGTGATGTGGGTAGGATGACTGGAATAGCTCTGGGAGTATTTAGTTGTGGACATAGGCCTGTCCCTTAGGGCCACTTGGAGGGCCCAAGGGAGTGCCTGGTCAACTTGTGCAATCCCTTTTCTGTGGCTGGCATAACAACAGCCACCTTCAGAAAGACACCCGTAGAGCCGCAAGGGTAGATTTCTTACCAGCACCTCAATCTATAGATACATGCTGATGACTTAAATATGATCCAGTGAGCCACCTTGAAGGGTAAGAAAGGTGCATACTGGAAACAGATTCTGAAGAGGTCCTGTCAAAGGAGAATAGTAAGGTTCAGCTGCTTTGACTTGGTAATGGAGAGGAGGAAAAGAGAAAGGACTCTCCTTGAAGGTAGAGACTGAATAATGTTCATTGTATGGGGCGCACAGCAGGCAAATATTTGCTGAATAACTGAAAATTGCAGTTTGATATGAGTATGCATATATCACATGCATGCATGCATGCACACACATGTGTGTGTATCATCCATTGATGGAGCAAGTCCTACCTTCCTGGTCTCTGCTACCTGATCATGCTGTCTATCTTTCTGGATCTGACAGTAACTCAGGGTCTGCCAAACACAGAGCCTGACATAATCAGTCCAGTTGGTCCCACCCTATGGCTCTGACTGGTAGAGAAGGTGACATCCACATATGTCACAAGATGTTTTCTGAGGGCTACTGGTGAATAAGTTTCCTATCTCTTCTATGGATGCCACTTGAAGGGATTCTCTTTCTGGTGGACAAAGCCATTGCCTTGCATAAATCCAGGTGGTGCCATTTGCTTTATGTTTAATTCAGTTCAATGAATTGCATACCCTAGAGTTATGCAATATGGTGGCCCTACCAGTGGACATGGGTGAGGAAGCATGTATTTTTCAGAAGCTTCTGGCAGCTATCTTCTGGCCATAAGGGAAGCCAGCCTAGGATTCAACACAACATGTGGATAATAGGAAATACAGGATGGAGCTGGGTATTTGGTGACATTGTTGAATCACGGGAACCAACCTTGCTGAACCTTTCTACTTCATTGCTTAAATCTGTTTGAATCAGGTTTTATATCACTTGCAACCAAAAAGTTATGAACAGATACACACAGAGCAATGGATATCTTAGATTTGTAGCACTAGTCTCATCAGTGTAGATACCCAGGTCAGACCACTTGGATGTCAGAGAGGCTATTTTGTTCTGAGTGTCCAATTTCACACCCTATTTATAGTCACCAGATAATTACCAAGTGTCTGTTTCAGCTTGGAATAGACATGAGAGCGTTCATAGACATTCAATAATTCTCTTCAACAAACTTTTGCAAAACTTCCTTTACATCAGGCATTTTGCTAAGCACAAGGTCATAAAATATGAATGAAAAAATTAAACATACTTAAAATGTGGACCAGACAAGAACCTGTTCTTTAGGAACTCACAGTTTCCTGGACCATCTGGGGTTGTTGGGGAGGTAGGAGAAACAGGAGGCCACAAATGCCTCCTGTAATACAAAGCACAATTGTTAAATGTAAAAAGTGAAGGGCAAATACGTCACCTAGGAGGGAGAAACTAGTTCCAAGTTGGGGCATCAGTAAAGGGGTCAAGAATAAGTGTGCCTCTGAGTTGGACTTGAAGAATTCACAGAATTTCCATGGCTAGAAATGAGGATAAGGGCATCCTAGGCAACAAAGGGTAAGCAAAGGCCAGGAGGCAGGAAATTACAGCTGAATAATCTAGCCAGGCAAATGCTGGTGTGTGGGAGTAGGGTAGTAAAGGATTAGGCTGGAAGGCAGGAAGGAGTCAGAGTGTGGCAGGCCCGGATGACCTTTTTAAGGAGTTGGACTCTATTTTAAATGACCGAATATTATTGATACAAATAATAATAGCAAATAGACATGGTGCTTAGTTTGTGCAAGGAATTGGTCTAAGGAGTTTCTTAACTACTTCAGTGATTCTAACAACTTAATGGAGTAAGCACCATAATTTTTCTTCTTATGCTACAGATAAGGAAATCGAAGCACAGAGAGGCAAGGTTAGTTGTCCAAGATCATTTTGCTAGAAAATGCTGGAGGTGTGAATCAAACCCAGGCAGCTGATTCTAAGGTCTGAGTACTCCAAGGTGCCCAAACTAGGAGTGGTTTGAATACTGATGACGTGGGTTGACTGTGGAGAACAAATGGCAGACAGGCTGTCCCAGTAGCTCATGTGAGAAACAAGGGTCGCTGAGGTCAGCCGCAGAGACTAAAGGAGAGGAGATGGAATTGAGAGAGAAAAACAAAGGCAGGAGATCCCATACAAAGGTTAGAAATGAGTGCATTGACCCTGGCAGTTTGCCCTGCAGTGTTTGAAAAATGGAGCTTCCAAACGCGTTTTGATGGAGGATGTATTCTGTGTTTCTCCAAGATCACACCCAGACTCTTCCCACATTTCCCTCTGAAGCCTGACTTTTGAAAGCTAATACATTGATGAGTCCTCTTTCATGGAATTTGATGGTAGGGATAAAGGAAATGAATTAGAAATGTCTAACTTGGATGTAGTGTGATTATAGTGACATCAATGACATGACATTGCATAGGAAGAGGCCAGGAAGAGAGGACCAGTGGGACAGTCTAGGGTATGTGGAGCTGAGAGATTTAGAGAACACACTTGCAGATGGCCAATGGGCTTCTGGAAACACAGCCTGGAGTTGGGGAGCTAGAAATGATTTTAGCTTTGGAGGAAGAGAAACTAGTTAAAGTCACATGAGGGCTGAATTCACATGTCTGAAATGACTGAGTCTTTTGCACAGACAGGGAAGTCATTTTCATCAGTTTAAATCATCGAGTTAGAGCCCACCATACTCAGTAGGCTGTAATCACAGAGATTTAATCTACAGGAATGCTAGACCAGTGGTTTGGACTCTGGCTATACATTAAAATCCCCAGGGGAGCTGTACAAATGCTGATTCCAGGCTTCCCCTCTCTCCACTCATGAATTAAATTAGAATCACCTGGGCATGGGTACAATTTTAAAGCTCCTTGTGTCCTAACAGGCAATCTGACAGGCAAGCAGCACCTGGAAAGTGTATCACTAGGTCAAACCTTTGTGTTAGAGAAAGAGAAAAGGAAATGGAAGAGGCATGCCAAAACCTCAGTTCTAGAGATGCTGTGGTCTTGTGCCCATTACCTTGCCCAGGGCAAAAGGAAGAGCCAGATGTTTGGCTAAGCAGGGTAAAGCAGATTACTGGAGCTGTGTGATGTCTGAGGTGGACAATAGCAAGGCTTAATGCTCAGACCCTAAATGTTGAATGGAGCCTAGTTCAACCCTTTCTTCTAAAGCCAGGAGTGGCCCCAGGACAGAGGTGGGACTGAGCTGCTGGCAAGTGAGGCAACTGTGAGAGTAGATGAGATCAAGGTGCCAGGAAACTGCTGGAACATTAGTGCTTTTTAATGAGCACATGCTGAACTTAGCTCTTCTTTGACTCTAGGAAAGTAAGTTAGCATCAAGGCAAAAACAATAAGTAGACAGATAAGTAGATAAAAGTGACTTTAATGTGAAGCCAGGTGGAGGCCACTACCCCAAACTATCTGATTGAACTGCATTTCATTAACTAAGGGTGAACACAAGTAAAACAAGAGTCTACCTTATTCTAATTACTTAAAATAACATAAGGGTTTTTGCTATAAAAGTAATGCAATGAAAATTTTGAAATTGAAAAGAGAATTTGAAGAAAATAAAAATACTCAAAATCTTACTACTGCACATAACCATTTTATGTCTCTCCATTCATTTTTAAGTGCACACATATATAATGTGTAGTTGACATTAGGCTATATTTATAATTTTATAGAGTTTTATTTTTCATTTGACATTATAGCATAAGCATTTCTCTATGTCATTAAAATGTCTTTGGAAACACAATTTTAAATGGCTTCATAATTTTTAATTTGTTTGACTGAAACATAAGATACTCAATTATTTCCCAATCTTTGAGCACTTAGACTTTTTGCCTTTTTATATTAGAAGTGATCCTGGTATTCTTTGTGTCCAAATTTCAGACTAATTCCATAGACCAGATTCCTAAGGTGGAAACACTGAGTCAAGGAATACAAACATTTTAAAGGTTCACAACTCTGACTGGTTATGCAAAAATGGAGATGATTGGAAGGACCTAGGAGTAGCCCTTTGAGTAGGCATGGTAGATAATCACATATCAGGAAGGGGTGACCCAGGAGGTTCTCCAGGCATTTAGTTTCCCTGCCTCCCCACTGCTGAGAGTCTGCTTGACTGAAGTCAGATCTTGGCTCAATCAACACTTAACAGTCTCTCATACGCACAAGGCCATCGGGAGGCATTGTGAGCACAGCATCTAGCTCTAATTGGGTCTACCATACAAAAGTTCCTTAAGATGGAATTTCTGGGTTAAAAAAGTATGTGTCTTTTCACTGTTCTTAATAGACATGTCATATTTCTTGCCAGAAATGTACCAATTTAGACTCCCACAAAGTCTGTGTATCACAATCCTATATCTGGCATGGTTTTATACACACACACACACACACACACACACACAGACACATATACAGTCATTCATTGCTTAATATGGGGATATGTGCTGAGAAATGCATCATTAGGTGGTTTCATTATGCCAAAATAATAGAATCTACTTACATAAAGGTAGAGAGTATAGCCTACAATATACCTGGCTATATGGTATGGCCTATTGCTCCTGGGCTACAAATCTGTACAGCATGTTACTGTATTGAATACTGTAGGCAGTTGTAACACAATGGTAAGTATTTGGGTATCTAAACATATAAAAGTTACGGTAAAAATACAGTATACTCTTATGGGACCACCGTCGCATATGCAGTCTGTTTTTGACCAAAATGTTAAGTGGTGCATTGCTGTATGTGTGAATATATGTATATGTATGTTTAGTTCCTTCAAAATTTGATAGGTGAAAATCCTTATATTTTTTCATTTTAATTTACTTTTTTAAATTACAAGGATATCTGAACATAATAGTGAACAAATATTTGTATTTGCCCTTCTGTAAATGGAATCTTGGTTTCTATCACTCACGTATGGATAAGGTTATTGGCTATGAGAATTATTCAAAAGTATCTTCTCTACTCTCTCACATTAAAACTCCTCACTAGGTTCTGCAATAGCCTTGTAGTAAAGTGAAAGCATTTGTTTCCTCAAATAATGCAAATGGTTTCAGTTTAGACTTCATGTGCCTCATCTGTGTGCCAAAGATTTGAATCTTTTTCCAAAAGAATGTTTTAAAAAACGCAAAAGCTTCATATAAAAGCCTTAAAATTTCCCTTTATTAAACACAATTTAAAGGCTTTTGATTTGTAACGTATTAAAACAATCCCTTTGCCTTGTGTGGGAGTTGGGGACACTGTCTTTCACTAGCTGCTGGTTGATTGGGACTTGGAGAAGTAAAATACTTTCCTCATGTAGGCAGAGAAATAAACCTATCCAAGACTAGCTATCAGAGTGCATGGCCTAAACTGTTAATGGGCAGGTCAAGAAAGATATCAAAATTATGGGGTTTTTCATTATCATTAAATAACTCTTGATGTGCCAAGTCAGGAGGTCCTTGGTTTTATGTTTCTAATGAAAAATCATTTGAGGCTAAGCTTTCTTGGCTCCTTAGAACTTGAGAGATCATCACCTTAATCAGGAGAAAAAAAAATCTGTTAAAAAAACAAAACAAAACAAAACAAAAAAAACATCACCATGAATCATGAATGATTATTTCATTGTGACTGTGTAAGCAAAAGAAGGCATTAAGGATCCAATGAAAACAAGACTAAGATATCCTCCTTTCAGACGCTCATTCCACTTTCTCCTCTACCCTTACCATTCTGTGAGTTTACATGACCAGATGTTTCTCATTCATAGTGCTTATCGCAAATGTCCTTTTTGCACAGGTTTGATAAGTCCAGAAAAGGACTTGTTTGTTGAGTCTGAGGCCTGGAAACATTTTCAGTGATTTAGTCAGTTCTTAGAATCGTGATGAGCTTGTAAAATAGCTGACCCTCTCAGGGGCATCATAGAGATAGGCACTATATGAATTCATGTCTGTCCCATCCCAAGGTTGGCTATCCAGCTTTATAGACTGGAGGAGGAAAGGGGGCACAGGGAGAGAAGAGAGCTGCATGTGGGATTTACCTTCACTAACCTGGCCCACCTGGGCTGCCCAACATGGTGGACATTTGCAATTAATTCAAATACATATTTTTCTCACATCACAAAAAGCTTAAAAAGAAAAGTCTCCAAGGTAAGTTTAATGGCTCAAGGATGTTGTCAAGGATGCATATTCCTTCTGTCTTTGTTCTCTGCCATCCTCTGTTTGTGAGCTACTTTTCCCTCACGGCCACGAGATGGCTGCATGGCTCCAAAATCATGTTCTTCACTTGACAACTCCCCAAATAGGAAGGCAGAGAAGTGGGCAAAATACTTTCCTTCTGTGGTTGGCTACTTTCTGACAAGAAAAGAAAATTATTCCCAGAAGTCCCCAGGCAATTTTTATATCTCACAGGGTCACCTGACCTACAACTGGGTGACTTGACTGCCACTGGCCTCACAGGTGGCCTGCCACAATGGCATTCATCCCCCAGGGTTGAGCATATTGCTATCTGGACAAAACTGGGACTCAACTAGCAAAGGACAGTGAGGAGGGCGGTCCTCGTGCAGTTATAATAACACCTTCCATTAGTAAATCACTTTGCAAAGTAAACTCAGTATGTGGCATGACACCATGTTGCACAATTAAAAATGAGAGAAAAAACATGTATCTGGTGGGTGGTGCTGAGACTAAGAAAAGAGAAGATCTTGTGCATCAACCCAAAGCAAATACACAGATTTTTACTAACTACCTGTTATGTGTCTGGCATAGTGCTAGGCTAGTGTCACATTGAAAAGCCCTAGGAGTATGTGATGTGACCCTTATTGCAAGGAAATCGCAGTCTGTAGGCAGGGGTTAGACAATCCCGGTATCAATGAAAGAACAAAAGGAATCAGAGCATTACTAAGGCCCAAAATGTGAGGTGGAAAAAATGACTAGAAGAGATCAGGGTGGGGAGACATTATTACACATTGGAGACTGGAATGGGCTCTGAAGAAGCTGTGGGTTTCTGGTCGAGTGGAATTTAGATGAGCAGAGAGGAGTAGAGAGGACATTCCAGGTGGGAGAACATTCCAGATCTGGGGGCAGGCCATGTGCAGAGGCTGAAACAAGAACAAACTTTGTTTGGGGGTGGGAGACTCAGGAAACCTGAGTGTGGTATGGATTTGGACAGCTGCTGCTAGAGTTTGTGGAATGTTAATGGTCAAAAGTGTACCTCTGAGAGCAAAATGGTGTCTAAGTGAGTTTTACCATATGAATTTTCCTGGAAGAACGTTTTTGCTGTTTTTGGTTGCATGGTCTTGCCTGTAATGCCTACAGATAGGTGTCCTTCAGGTCATTAGTGGAAAACAGTACTAATGGGGGACAGGGCTGGACTGCCTCCTTTGGGGGACAAATGACCATTTGTCCATTGAATATGTAACTTGCACAAAATCAGACATTCCCTGTAGCTCTCCCTTTACACAGTGTTGCATTCAGAGAAATAGCAGTCCTGCTGCAGCCTTCCTTGGAGAGTTACATCAGTCTTTATAATAGGTTTCTTTAATGCATGTCTGATAATGTTTTAGACATCTTGCCTTTATCCCAAAGCTCCCCCTCACAGTGACTGCTGAAACTCCTCCCTGTCTACCCTCAAAACAATATGTTTCTATGCTGTTGACCCCCAGCCCTTGCTCATACACATCACAACTCCCAGAAGCCTGTACCCTCTGTGTACAAAGATCCTCAAGAAGAAACTGGACTCAAAAAATCTACCCAGGAAAGAAGAGTTGGGGAGCCAAGATAATGGAGCTGGCTGCAGTGGGTGAGGGTGGGATAGTCACTGTGAAACTCATATAGAAATCATTTTGATCCCTGTTCACGTCTGGTCCAGAAACCTACAGGCTTAAAAATTATATATATATATATGTAAAATATACGTAACATACAATTTTCCATTTTGACCATTTTATATGTCTAATTCAATGGCATGAATCACACTGCTGTGCAACCATCACCACTATTTCCAAAACATTACCCCAAACAGAAAATCTGTACCCATTAAGCAACAACTCCCAACTTCTCTCTCTCTCTCCAGCCCTTGGTAACCTCTAATCTACTTTCTGTCTCTCTGAATTTGCTTATTCTAGACATTTTGTATAAGCAGAAATGTACATTATTTGCTTTTTTCTTAGCTTAATGTTATCAAGGTTCTTCCATGTTGCAGCATGTATCAGGGTTTTGTTTCTTTTTAGGGCTGAATAATATTCCATTGCATGTATATACCATACTTTGTTTATCCATTCTTCTGTTGATGGACAATTAGTTGGCTTCTACTTTTTGGCTATTGTAAATAATGCTCCTGTGAACATTGGCATATATCTGTCTGAACTCTTCAATTATTTTAGGTATATACTTAGGAATGGAATTGCTGGTAATTCTACATTTAACTTTTTGAGGAACTACCAGACTGTTTTCCATGTGACTGCACCATTTTACTCTCCTACTAGCAATGTACAAGGGTTTCCATTTCTCCACCTCCTCACCAACACTTGTTATTTTCTGTTTTTGTCTTTTTCTGTTATAGCCATCTTAGTGGGTGTGAAGTGGCATCTCATTGTGGTTTTGACTTGCATTTCCCTAATGATTAATGATGTTACACCTTTTTCATGTGCTTATTGCCATTTGCATATCTTCCTTAGAAAATGTTCAAGTCCTTTGTCCATTTTTTAATTGGGCCGTTTATCTTTTTATTGTTGAATTGTAGCTGTTAATGTATTCTGGATATTAATCCCTTATCAGAGACATGATTTGCAAGTGTTTTTTCTTTTCTATGTTTTTTTTTTCACTTTCAATAGTGTCCTTTGATATACAAAAGTTTCAAATTTTAATGAAGTTCAATTTACCTATTTTTGTGGTTGTTGTCTATGCTTTAGGTGTTACATTTAAGAAGCCATCACCAATTCCAAAGTCATGAAGATATTCCCCTATGTTTCCTCTAAGAGTCTTACAGTTTCAGCTCTTAAATTCAAGTCTTTGATCTATCTTGAGTTAACTTTTGCCTACAGTATGATGTAAGGTTTCAACTTCATTCTATTGCACATATATAATTTTCCCAGCACCATTTGATAAAAATACTATCCCTTCCCCTTAAATGGTATTGGCACCCTAGTTGAAAATTAATTGACCATAGATGTGAGGGCTTCTTTCTGGGCTGCCAGTTCTATTCCATTGGTCTGTATGTCTCTTCTTACACTGGTGCCATACTGTTTTGATTACTGTAGCTGTGTAGTTTTAAAGTTGAGAATCTACAGATTTTTAGGTGCAAAGGAGACCTTCTCCATTTTGAAAAGTCATACCTTCTCTCTCGTTAGAAATTGTTCCTGCATCAAGTATAGACAGCTTGTGGATTTCTCTCCCTTTCCCAACATTGACTCTAGTTTAGGTCATAGTTTAGCAGAGAAAGCCCTTCATTTTTAAGTTGGCAGGGGCAGAACCAATGAAAGCCTGAAATAAATACTCTGAATTCCTCCCATGGGAGCTAGGTTTTTTGTTTGTTTGTTTGTTTGTTTGTTTGTTTTCCCAGGCAGTGTCAAGGAACGGGGGATTCATACCAATCCTTATTAGGGAGCCAATATTCATTGCAAAACATGAGTATCTATCATGTTCTAATCAGAAACATAAAAACCACATCTAATATTGTCACAGAGAGAACTGAATTTAGGAAAAAATTACAAAGGGATGGATAAATGAAGAAGAATAGAGAAACAAAAAATAGTAACCCAAAGATGAGAAAGAGTTGGAAATCCACTGCCACCCCCTAAGCCATATGGGAAAAAGAAAGAAGCAATGTTCCCAAGTATATTAGTCTATTCTCACACTGCTATGAAGAAATACCCAAAACTGAATAATTTATAAAGGAAAGAAGTTTAATTGACTCACAGTTCTGCATGGCTGGGGAGGCCTCAGGAAACTTACAATCACTGCAGAAGGCAAAGGAAAAGCAGGCACCTCTTCACAGGGCAGCAGGATAGAGTGAATGCAAGCAGGGGAAATGCCAGACACTTATAAAACCATCAGAGTTTGTGAGACTCACTCATTATCACAAAAACAGCATGGAGGAAACTCCCCCTATGATCCAATTATCTCCGCTTGGTCCTGCCCTTGACACATGAGGATTATGGGGATTACAGTTTAAGATTAGATGGGTGGGGATACAGACAAACCATATAATTCTACCCCTGACCCATCCCAAATCTCATGTCCTCACATTTCAAAGCACAATCATGCCTTTCCAACAGTCCCCCAAAGTCTTAACTCATTCCAGCATTAATCCAAAAGTCCAAGTCCAAAGTTTCATCTGAGACAAGGCAAGTATCTTCCACCTAGGAGCCTGTAAAATCAAAAAGAAGTTGAGACCCAAAGTGGTTGGATCATCTGAGGTCAGAAGTTTGAGACCAGCCTGGCCAACATGGTGAAACCCCATCTCTACCAAAAATACAGAAAAATTTGCTGGGCGTGGTGGCACACACCTATAATCCCAGCTACTCAGGAGGCTGAGGCCAGAGAATCACTTGAACCAGGGAGGCAGAGGTTGTAGTGAGCTGAGATTGTGCCATTGCACTCCAGCCTGGGTGACAAGGATGAAACTCCACCTCAAAAAAAAAAAAAAGTTAGACACTTCCTAGATACAATGGGAGTACAGGCATTGGGTAAATATACTCATTCTAAATAAGAAAAATTGGCCAAAACAAAGGAGCTACAGGCCCCATGCAAGTCCAAAATCCAATAGGGCAGTTATTAAACCTTAAAGTTCCAAGGTTATCTCCTTCAATTCGATGTCTCACATTCAAGTTGTCCTGATCCAAGAAATGGGCTCCCATAGCCTTCACAGCTCTGCCCTTTGGCTTTGCAGGGTACAGCCCCCCTCCTGGCTGGTTTCACAGGCGGGTGTTGAGTGACTGTGGCTTTTCCAGGTGCATGGTGCAAGCTGTCAGTAGATCTACCATTCTGGGGTCTGGAGGATGGTGGCCCTCTTCTCACAGCTCCACTAGGCAGTGTTCCCATGGGGACTTTGTGTGGGGGCTCCAACTCAACATTTTCCTTCTGCATTGCTCTAGCAGAGGTTCTCCTTGAGGGCTCCACTCCTTCAGCAAACTTCTGCCTGGTTATCCAGGTGTTTCCATACATTCTCTGAAATCTAAGCAGAGGTTCCCAAACCTCAATTCTTGACTTCTGTGCACCTGCAGGCTCAACACCATATGGAAGCCACCAAGACTTGGGGCTTGCACCCTCTAAAACAATGGCTTGAGCTGTACCTTTGCCCCTTTTAGCCATTGCTGGAGCTGAAGCCACTGAATGCAGGGCACCATGTTCTGAGGCTGCATAGAACAGGGCCCAGACCATTTTTCCCTTTTAGGCCTCTGGGCCTGTGATGAGAGAGGCTGCTATGAAGGTCTGTGATATGCCCTGGAGATGTTTTCCCCATTTCTCAGTGGTTAACATTCAACTCCTCTTTATTTAAGTAAATTTCTGCAGCTGGCTTGAATTTCTCTGCAGAAAATAGGTTTTTCTTTTCTATTGCATCATAAGGCTGCAAGTTTTCCAAACTTTTGTAGTCTGCTTCCTCTTGGATGATTTGCTGCTTAGAAATTTCTTCCACCAGATACCCTAAATCATCTCTCTCAAGTTAAAAGTTCCATAGATCTCTAGGACAGGGGCAAAATGCTGTCAGTCTCTTTGGGAAAGCATAGCAAGAGTCACCTTTGCTCCAGTCCCCAAGAAGTTCCTTATCTCCATCTGAAACCACCTTGGCCTGGACTTCATTGTCCAATCACTATCAGCATTTTGGTCCAAACCATTCATCAAGTCTCTAGAAGATCCAAACTTTTCCACATCTTCCTGTCTTCTGAGCCCTCCAAACTGTTCCAACCTCTGCCTGTTACCCAGTTCCTAAGTCGCTTCCACATTTTCGAGTATGTTTACAGCAGTGGCCCCACTACCTCAGTACCAATTTACTGTATTAGTCTGTTCTCACACTGCTATGAAAAATACCCCAGACTGGGTAATTTATAAAGGAACGAGGTTTAATTGACTCACAGTTCTGCATTGCTGGGAAGGCCTTAGGAAACTTACACTCATAGCAGAAGGCAAAGGAGAAGCAGGCACCTTCTTTACAGGGTAGCAGGATGGAGTGAGTGCAAGCAGAGGAAATGCCAGATGCTTATAAAATTATCAGATCTTGTGAGAAACACTCATTATCATGAGAACAGCATGGGGGAAACCACCCTCATGATCCAATTACCTCCACCTGGTCCCACCCTTGACACAAGATTATGGGGATTACAATTCAAGATGAGATTTTGAGTGGGGACACAGCCAGACCATCTCACCAAGTCCTAAGGATGAGGATCATTCAATGAAAGCTGGGGACCATAAGGCAGGAGCTAGAGCCCCAGGGAAGATGTGGCCTCTGCAAGAATGCCACCCAGATAAAGCAGGAAGGGAAGAAATACCCTGGCTTCTCCCCTACCTTCCCTCTGGGTGAAGCCATTCAAAGTCACTTGTCCTGGGAGCCCCAGGAGATGCAGTCTCTTCTTTTATGTTGGGGAGCAGAACAGAGGAGGATACAGAATGGATCTAAGGCAATATAGGCCCAGGAATTACATACAATGAAAACAGGACCCTCTAACACTGGCATGTGGGAATCTGATTTGGGGTGGGCTGTTAAAAATAATAAAATCAGTAATGACAACAGAAGTGCAATTACTGAGTATGAGATAAATGAGAGGCAAATATGCAGGCTCTTTACAGGTTACCTAGCTGAAATTCATGACAAGGCTCAGTGAAGTCAATACAATTGAATAGTTTTAAAGACAGGGAGAATGAGGCTTAGTGAAGTGGCTTCTTCAAGCTTGTAACTGACAGAGTCAGAACTGGCTTCAAGGCACCTCTCTCTCTCTCTCTCTCAGTCTGTGCTCCTAACCATGAGGTCTGCTGCTTTTTAGCAAAGAAAAGCAAGACTACAAGTTCTGTGAGACAACAGAAAGGAAGGCTGACCCTGATGTGCTGTTTTTCACCTGGCTGACTGTGGCCCTGGAATGCCACAGAAATGTGAGTCCCTTCCAGCCAAAGTGCCATGGAGAAGATGGGAGGAAAGGGGTAAGGAAAGGGAAGAGGGGCAAAGGGAAATATGAAGAACATTCTGCCCTCTGGGTCAGCTTGTCATTCCTTGTAGAATTTTGCCTGCTCTCCAAAATGAAGAAAGAATGAGTAACCATGTTGAGAACTCCTGCCATTCCTTTAAGACAAGGGCCACACGACTCAGCTAGATGGCAGGAGCAAGCAAGAACTGCCCCAGGAGACCCCCAGGCAGCCTGCAGAGCCTACTACCAGGCTGCAGGGGTGGAAGATCTGGGGGGTTCTGAGGCGCCTCATATGTGGTTCAACCTGTATATTTGGCTTCTCCAAATGCCTCCATCCCTTTGTAATCAGTTTCCCTATGTAAAATTCTCCCTGTGATAGGTGACTTGGGGAGTTCTTAAGGAATGAGATCAGCTGATCCACCAAAGTGTACCCAGGGTAAAGGGAAATGCTCTCATCTCGTGAGCAACTCAGGGACAGGTCCAGTGGAATCTGTTCCCATCACCCTTCCCCCAACTTCACCTTTCTGACTGCATTTAATACTCTCTTCCTGGTTCACTTTCCTCAGCTATATTGACCTCTTTGCTGTTCCCTGTATTGCCAAATGCCAGGGGCTCAGCCTAGGTCCAGTTGCCAGTCACTCATATGATGAGTTATGCCAGGGAAGAAAGGCTTCATTTCAGGCGACATCAGCTGGAGAGAAGGGAGACAAACCTCCAACTCACCTTTCCTAGGCCTGACTAAAGTTAGGAGCTTATATAGTGGGGAAGAAACACAGAAGCTGCAAGGAAGAGTTGCTCAACAGGCGGCAGGTGGTCAGATGAAAGGTCTGGTATCTGATGTCTCACTGTAATCATGTGCAGGAAAATAGGAATTAAGGAGGGGGTGAGAAAGAGGAGTTGGTCAACAGGCAGGTGCATCTTATCGCCCAAGTGCGGTGATCTGAAAAGCCTCAGTTCCTGAATAGTATCTGGGAGGTCTGATGGTAGGTTTCCTGAGAAAGGAACTTAGATACAACAGGTGTAAATTTATCAAGCTTCACTTCTATGGAAGAATTGGGCTGGTTGCACTTGTACACATTAAGCACGATCCAGCCTCAGGGACTTTGCACTTGCCACTCTATCTGCCTGGAACACTCTTCACTCATATATCTGCATCATTCTCTTCCTTATCTCTTTTAGGTGCTCTGCTCAAAAGTCACCCATAGCAATGCAATCTTTTCCTAATTATTCTATTTGAAATAAGAAACATTCTTCTCCATGATGATGTACTTCTTGCCTGCTTTTTCTCCATAGCATTTATCACCTATACCAAAGGTCCTCACACTTTTATCAGGTATCAGAATCACCTGGGGTGGGAGGAGGCAGGTTCAAACCCAGATTCCTGGCCCTAGTCCCAGTTTCTGATTGAGTAGGTCTGGGAAGGAGCCTGAGAATTTGCATTTTCCGGAAGTTCCCAGGCGATGCTGGTCCCAGGATCACATTTGTATGTATTTGGGTGTATGTGTCATGTATATAGAGATAAGCAAATAATACCTTATCTCTATATACATGACATCTATATACTATATATACTGTATTATACTGTAATACTTTTAAAAACTCTAGTATTGCTATAATTTTATTCTATTTCTGCTATATATTTCATTTATTTGTAATCCTTGCTGCCCATTCTTTAATGAGTCATACGGGCTTTCCAAAAGACTGGCTTTCATTTTTCATATTCGTTATTCTCTTTCTCTTTGTCTATCCCAGTGTTTACATCCCTTATCTCTTTTCTTCTTGTTTCATTATGTAGGTTTCATTACTCTTTACCTTCTTGGGTTAAATAGCTCATTTTCCACCGTTCCTGGTTTCTGTTCCTGTATTTAAAGCTCTCCATAATCCTATAAGCACTGCTCTAGCTGCATCCCACTAACTTTGAAATGCAATGCTTTTCTTGCCACAAAGCTTTATGTATTTTACCACTTTTCTATCTGATTTTCTCTTGAAATCAAATATTGTTCAGTGGTATCTTTATTGGTGCCTAGACATATGGAATTTTACAAAAACTACCATTTTATAGGTTTCTAATTTTATTGCACTATGGTCAGAGAATTTAGTCTGAATGACATTGACTCCTTGAAATGTTTTGAATCTTTTTGCAGCCAAGAACATGTCCAATTTTTGTGAAGTCTCTGTGAGCTTGAAAAGAAAATGAATCTTGTTGGGGATGAAGAGATGTATATGTATGATTTATTGTATATAATAACACTTATGTTAATATATATTAGCACTTGCTAATCATGCTGTTCCAATCTTTCACACTTGTGGTTGGTTGGTGTCTGCTTGGCCCACCATTTCCTTCCTTCCATTTATTCTCATTTTTCCTTCTGGGATCCTATTAGAAAATGTTGACTCTTCTATGTCTGTCTTCCATATCTCTTAACTCTTCTGTCATTCTCTTCCTTTCTTCCTTCTTTCTTGATGCCTACTGGAATAATTCTTT
This sequence comes from Rhinopithecus bieti, assembly GCF_001698545.2. Classification (NCBI taxonomy): domain Eukaryota; kingdom Metazoa; phylum Chordata; class Mammalia; order Primates; family Cercopithecidae; genus Rhinopithecus; species Rhinopithecus bieti. The sequence goes on from NW_016815484.1 coordinate 883,798, forward strand.
AAGCTGAACATTCAGCTTGCCACTTAAGACTTGGTATCCATTAAGCCTTCATTCACACACAGATACTTTGCTGCTCCCTGGCCCACAGTAAAGATGGAATAGGAATCAGGCCAGGGAATGTAAGGGAGAGAAAATGACAAAAATACAGTTATCTCTCAGAGGAGGGTGGCCTGGGCTTCAGTTGTCCCCTCGGGCTCTCTCTAGCATAAGGTCACCATTGCCTCACTCCCCTTTCCAACCTCACCTCCCCTCAGCCAACGGGGTCCCAACCAAGACTGTTACAGAGAGTTCCTTAAAATGTTTGTGTTATTTGAGCACACTTGAGAGCCATCAACCTCCGCGTCTTTTCTGTAGAATCTGCAGCTCTGGGTTCCATCTGGGAGCCAGCAGTCCGTGAATAGTCATTTCATGTGCATTCTGACTTATCTGTGAGTCCCCGTTCCCTGTTTTTATAGCCACTGCTTGCCTTAATTTTACTCTTTTCAAAATAATACAAGAAAGTACCAAGAAGTTTGGGATCATTTTATTAGCAACAAATGTCTGTCAATATTAATTTATCCCATGTGTGAAATATGAGTGAGATAAATGCCAAACTATTAAATTCAACAGGAACAGCAAAGAATGAACTGAAATTCTTGGCTAGTAGAGTAGCCACATTTTTCTAACAGACTTGACCTGCTGAAGTTCAGAGATCGGGAGTGAAAAACTTTAACAGAGGTCAAGACAGGTACTGAATCTGGGAGGATACATTTCTCAGGATAAATTCCCCAGGATTTTAGCAGAGTGGTTTCTCCATTTAGTTGCCAGACTTAGCAAATAAAAATATAGGACACCTAGTTAAACTCGAAAAATAGTTTTAACTGCTGCATTTTGGTAATTTATTTTAAAAATAGTGGAGTACAGGACATTCAAGGAGTCCCAGCAAAGTGAATACATGACACAGGACAAAATTATTAAATACAGGACGTATATGTATGAGTCACCTGGCAACTCAATTTCTCCATCCACTGGCATTAGTAGACTTGCACAGGCCCTGTAGTTGTTCAAGACCATGATGAGAAAGGCCTTCCTTCCGAAAGTATGATCCACGACCATCTTGGGAGAGAATAGTTGATATCAGGATCATTTGGGAAATTTCAGGACAAGTATTTGCATAACAATAGGCTTGATTTAGAGGAGAGGTTCTTAAGCCTGGATGTACATTAGCATCACCTGGGGACTGGGTTGACAAATTAAATACAGGATGCTCAGTTAAACTTACATTTCAGATAAACACAAATAATTTCTTAATGTCTGCCTCAAATATTGTATATAATATGCACAGTATTTATATGTACAGTAAAACAAAATTCTATCTGAAATTCACATTTAACTGGGCATTCTGTATTTTCACTTGCTATGTTTGCCAACCCTAGCTGGGTGGCGGCGGCTAAAACATACCCCTGCCTGGGCCACACCCCAGAAAAATTCAATCACAGACTAATGGTGGGCCAGTTACGAATCTCTCCAGGTGATTCTGTTAGACAACCAGGGTTGACAGTCCCTCCTCTGGAGTTTAGAGCTGAGCATTTGGGTTCACGTGGCCCACCTGGGATTTGTTCAAGTGCAGATACAGCGATCTGGGGTGGGGTGTGAGGTTCTGCATTTCTAAAAAGTTCCCAGGTGACACAGTCCCATAAGTCGGAGCACTTATTTGTTTAACAAGCATTTCTGAGCCCTGAGGGTCAGAGTCAGGTGGGATGAGTGTAGAGGCCCACAGTCATTGAAGGGGTATAAGCTCCCCTCACAGTTCATGGCTGTTCGTCCGTGATAGGCGTTTGGCGCATTTTCCAGGTCTTTTCCTCACTAGCACTGCAGTAGGACCACGTGACATGAGCATTTCCTCGGCCCAGCTTGTCTGATAAGTTCCTAATGGTTTCCTCTTTGAGTAAACGATGTACCTGGCTGCAAGGGGGAAGCCCTATTGTGTATTTGGGTGTGTGTGTATTCCAGTGGAGGCGGGGTGATCAGAGAGCAACCCCTTCCCCTGAGGACTTGTGCTCAGACACTCCCTGACCTAGCAGCTTCTCCTGGCCTGATTGAAGCAGGAGTTTGTTCTCTAGAAATAATCTGACCCAGAAAGCGTTTTAGACCCCTTACAGTAGCCATGATAGTCCTGCAGAAAATCATGAGATTTTTGCATTGGTGCATATGTGTGGAATGAAAGGTGTGGGATGAATGTGGTTATGTACATGGCAACAGAGTCATGGAAGGAAGTCAGGCAGGGTCCACAGCACCAGGTGGGCACACTTCAGCTTTCTTATGTTACTAAGTGAAGTTCCAGAGGTCCTTGTTCCTTCTATATCCCAGCTCCTACCCCGCACTGCTTCATGTCTGTTGTACACAAACAAACACATGAGTGCTCGCACACATGTACAAACACACTTTTTTTTTCAACACTTAGAGAAGATCCAAAAGTTTAGGTCACTGTTAAGATCACTAGGAAAATGTTGGCTTGTTCCTCTGGGGTTGTCTAACGAAGGTTATGATCTTTAAAGGAATACACACGAGCCAGTCACTAGCTAATGCTGTCAAGTGTGGAGACTGAAAAATCATTTTGAAAGCTACGAGGTACTGCCATGTGCCAGAACCGCCCTGAGAATTCTCCATAGAAATAGGGCAGGGCAGGTCCTTATTCCTGTCCCTCCAAAGAGGTGGGGCAGATTAGTTGGAAAAGCAATGCTGCCTGGAGAATGAGAAGATCTGATCCCATTTCAGTTTTGGGATCTAATGGTGATGTGACTTTAGACAAGACGCTTGAGTGGTTTGATTCTCCATTTCCTCCTAATAGCTGGGCTAGTCATACTTGAAAGAGCTGCTGGCGGTTAATGAGAGAAGCTGCATGACAGCACCACACACAGGCCCTGGCATGAGGGAAGTGTAGATCCCTGTCAGCCAGTCCTGCTTACCGGGAGAGATGCTGATTTTTTCCACTATAACTTCATAACTTTTGCCTCTCCATTTCTTATTCCCAGACATTTGCTCTGTGGCAAGAAGGCCGTAGAAAGCAGCAAAGCTGCAGTTCAAAAAGAACTGCAAAGCCATGCATCAGCAGCCCAGCTCATATTTACAAGGAATGGCATTTATAGCTGAGCATTTTCCAGGGTAGCATATTTCAATAACACAAAACAAATCACACCAAAATACCAGCACACACACACACACGCCTTTAAAAAGTATTTACTATCAATTTTATAAGAAGTTGACGGAACTGTTGAAAGAATGTTGAAATGAAAAGCCACTTCTGAAACACCCCTTCATGCGTTGAAACATTCTGGTGTGTTATTAGTATTGTTCTTTTTTATCTGGAGGCTCTTGGCCACCCCCGCCTGTGTGACGGAATGAGGAAATGCTCAGTTTGAAGAGCAGGAATATCGCTGGTTATCCGCTCGGTGAACATTTGTTGATTCCAAATGAATCATCACCTGCAGAAATTAAGACATGCCATTTACCTCTTAGACCCAACAGGATTGCACTCAGCGAACTAATTATTGGACAAAATGTGCTAATTGTTTCAGAGGACAGAGATGTCCTGACTTTTTTTTTTTTTTTTTTTTAGTTTGTGATTGAAAAAAAATCAGTTCAACTCCTCCTTTTTTTTAACTTTTATTTTAGGTTCAGGGGTACATGTGAAGTAAGCTCCTCACTTTTAAATGCTGCAAAGTGAGCAAACACTGACCAGTGTGGCCAGACATAGACAATGGTGTTTTTGTGAGTAATGACCAAATTCAGACAATCTACTGTAAATATATTTTTGTCTGTGTATATACATATGGGTGTATATATTAGAACATTAATATAAATTACACATGTGTGTATGTTGAATAAACTGCAAAAAATACATTCTCTCTCCATATTTGTATGTATGTACATATGACCACTGTCTGACTCCTAAAAATGAGGCAATTAAAGAATATTTGATGACAAAGAGAAATATTAAAATATTAAGTTGAAAAGTTTTGGAAACAATTATCATACAGCATAATCCCATTTTGGAAAATTTATATTTATACACACATATATATATAAAACGTGTAGAAAAAATGAAGGTATGTAACAGTATGTGACCCGTGGCTATGTCCATGTGGTAGAACTATTGGTGATTTGTTTTCTTTCTGCTTTTTTTTTTTTGCATTTCTTCAATANTTCTCTCTCCATATTTGTATGTATGTACATATGACCACTGTCTGACTCCTAAAAATGAGGCAATTAAAGAATATTTGATGACAAAGAGAAATATTAAAATATTAAGTTGAAAAGTTTTGGAAACAATTATCATACAGCATAATCCCATTTTGGAAAATTTATATTTATACACACATATATATATAAAACGTGTAGAAAAAATGAAGGTATGTAACAGTATGTGACCCGTGGCTATGTCCATGTGGTAGAACTATTGGTGATTTGTTTTCTTTCTGCTTTTTTTTTTTTTTTTGCATTTCTTCAATAAACATGTATTATTTTTATAGTCAGAAAAAAATCCCATGACAAATGTGAATTATTGGGGATTTGTTTTTTTTCTGGTCTCTTTTTTTTTTGCATTTCTTCGATAAACATGTATTATTTTTATAGTCAGAAAAATATCCCATGACAAATGTTATTTTTAGGAAATAAAAATTTTAAAAACCTGGTCTTTTCTGTGGCCTCTGCTCAGTAAGCTGCCCTAGCATTGCTGCTTTTGCAGCTGAGAACTCACAGTTTCCTTGACTGGTCTGGCAAAGGCTAAAGAGAGAAACCTTCAGCAAGATGGCAGAGCTCAAAGAGTTACCTGCACAGCACTATGTCATTGGAGGAAGAAGTAGGGGCCTCGTAGCCTTCAGGCTTTGTATTTGAGGGTAGAGGCATCCCTGAAGCCAGGAAGTGAAGCTCCAAAGAGCCCTACTCTTGGCAGATCCCCTGTTGTTGCCATGTTAAAAGTCTTATTTATTTATTTTTTTTGAGACGGAGTTTCACTTTTGTTGCCCAGGCTGGAGTACAATGGTGCAATCTCAGCTCGGTGCAACCTCCATCTCCTGGGTTCAAGTGATTCTCCTGCCTCAGCCTCCTGAGTAGCAGGGATTACAGGCATGTGCTACCACACCTGGCTAGTTTTTTTTTGTAGTTTTAGTAGAGACAGGGTTTCGCAATGTTGTTCAGGCTGGTCTCAAACTCCTGACCTCAGGTGATCCACCTGCCTTGGCCAAAGTACTGGGATTACAGGCATGAGCCACTGTGCCAGGCCAAAAGTCTTAATAATTTTTGAACAAGGAGACTTGTATTTTCATTTTTCACTGGGATCTGCAAATTGTGTGGCTGGTGTTGTCTGACACTCTGACCTCTCAAAGCAGAGTCAAAGAAAAACATAAAGAATAAAACAATAGTTTATTTTACACTGCTTTGAATGTCTGGCCTTCAGGAACACCACCCAAGTTGAGTTTGCCTGGAACATTTTCTTTCCTCCATAGAATTTCACACCATTTCTGTTTATTAAAAACACAACGCAAACAATCTCAACAGTGCTGGAGGCTGGCACTGGCATTCACTCAGCTCAGTGATGTCGTTTCTCTAGAGTGTGGCTCTGCAAGGGGACTTCTTGGCCAAGTGTTGTTCTCATGGGGCCGCCTGTGGCATGCGTGCACCCCTTCTTTCAAAGAGGCAGACATTTCTGAGCTGCTCTGGTGTTGGTAGACCCTGGGAAAGGCTGTCCTATTTGCCAGGCTCTTGGCCCGAAAACGTGTGCCCTAAGATAATGTGTTTTGTTTTCCTAACTCAACTCCAAAAAGTACAGTCAATAAAATTCACCTGCCGTGTTAGGTTGGTGCACTTCTTAAAAGAAGAAGAAGAAGACGAAGAGGAAGAAAAAGAAAAGTTTGCATTTCACTCTGAATGCCTTTTAAGGAAACCAAAAATTTGAAACAGGAGACAAACAGGATCATTACTGACTTTTCAAGCATTTGAAAGAAAGAGGCAGAAAATAATTAGTAAAGTCTCCTCCATGTCTGCTGATATTTTTGGTTTGCAAAATGTTGAAAACTGCGTTTTCAATGGAAAACATAAATATGTTAATAAATTAATCATATATAAGTATTTGATTTATGGAATAAAATGAAAGCCTTCAGTGTGCTACACATTGCACGCGTTGCCTCCTGATGCTGGGATGCAGCTCTGTTTTAGCCACTCCCAAGGCCCTTGGGGTCCGCGTGGGCCTCTCGTGGCTGCCCTCTGCCTGCATTCCCTGATGAGCTGCCAACTTGTCATCTCCGCGTGGGTTAACCCAGCTCCGGCACGCTGGCCTCATCACAGCCTGCCCTGATTAATCTTGGTCTCACTCGACCCTGTCCCAGAAATGGCTTCTCTTATTACAAAGTATCATCCTACCTCAGCTGTTGAAACCTGGTCATTTCGCACCTGCTTCGATGAATTCTGAGCGACTTGTGTTTTTGATGAGCTGCTCACTTCATAAATTCACCCCTCTCCAGTTATCAGCACTTGGTCACCGCCTGAGTGTGTACTCGCTCAGCCTTCTCAGCAGCACCAGCAAGAGGCCTCTTTGAAAGCCTCTGCTGGCATGAAGATTCCCAACTAATGACTTTAAGTCTGTCTGAAAACTTGAAATACCTAACTGACGGAGGATAAAAGTTAGATCCACAGCTTGACTCGACGGACGCCAGTCTTCCCGTCATTGTCCCGCGTACCAGCAAGCGATCTGGAGCAGATGAAACGTAGAATTGAACATTTTCCTGAAATAAAAGTAAAAATATGACTTACCTTCTCACCCTTGCGTAGGCATTTGTTTGTTATTTCTTTCATGAAATCACTGCCTAGGTTTTCTTTTCCCCTACAGATTTTCAACACCACTAATTGCTGGAAATACCAAAATGCCAGGAGCTCCAGGGCACTTCTGGCATTTTAGGGCCAGCTCAGACCAGGAAATACTTCGAGTCTGGTTAGGGAACCTGATCGCTTGAGGTTCCCAGCCCGGATAGTTTTGGTATCCGAACCCTCACCAGCGTTGCTGAGACAATGCAGCCTTCCTCCCTTTGTCTCTTGCTGAAAAATGATCCCCTCAGGTCTGATTCAAAGGGATCGGTATCAGCTCTCCTCTCTAGAGGAGCGTTGGCAATCTATGTGGTTTGTGGTATCTGATTACTAGTGTGTGTGTTTATAGGTGGGCATCTGAGTGTGCATGTTCAGCGTGTACTGAGGGTTCAACAATCTTGCAAATAATAAACTCACTAGGTTTACACCCACAACCCCAGTGGAGAGTTCAAAAGGCAGGCAGTCACCCAAGCCGGCTCTTCTGTGATTCACAACCCCAGCGATTAATAGTTTGAGAACTCCTTTCCTGCCCCTCAGGTGTCCTTTTCAGCTCCTTCCAGAGAGAACTGGAAAGGCTCAGACTCACACCTTGGGTAGAATATGCCAAGCCTGGTAAAAACTCAGTCCCGAGTGTCTCTCTTCCCAAGCAAGCCCCTGACAGGGACGAGCCCCAGAAGCACCTCCAGGCTTAAACTCCCCACCCTGGCTGTACTCTTAGCCCTTACTCTGCGGCCTTGCCTGCCTGCCGATGGAAGGAGGTGCACACCATTTAGGGCTCATAGTCATCGCCGGGATTTGCTTCCTTTGTTTAAATCCAGGCTTCCAACTCTTGGCTCTGTCCATTTAGGATCCCTTTGAGGATTTGCCCTTCTGAGCTACAATGCCGTCCATCTATGGGATTTTAGCTCATAGTTGCCTCGCTGGCTCCTCTTCCCTCTGCGGACTCAGAACCCACCCTTGGCTGCAGCTGCTGGGATGGGATTTTGATCACTTAGGTGGGATTCAGAGAAAGGAAGTTTGCTCCTTCTTCAACATGAGAAATAACCATCCTCCTATTGCCACTACCACCACTGTTGGCTCTGGCCTTTGAAGATTTTGCCCTCCTGGAAACAGCTGTCCAGTTGGCTTCTGCCCCCAACTGTGGCCCTTCTCAGAACTCCCTCTCCAGGAGGAGCCACCTAATACTGTCCCTTGGGGTTCCACGTCAGAGATGGTCAGCACCGCGGTACCTGCCTTTGCCTCCGTGGCCCCAGAGGAACTGAGCTGGGGAGACAACACTCATGGTTCTTCCCAACCCTGCCAGGTAGAATCAGCCAGCATCTCAGTCCTCCCCTTGGCTTCACCACCCAGGCCCCAGTGTACATGGTGGATCTTTCATTTTCATTTACCCAAAGAGCCACAGTTCAAGTCCTCTTGTAGGGGGCTCAGCTCAGTGTAATGAGCACAACAGGTTTACACCTTAAACTAGGCCTGGTGTGTATACCCTGGCCCATTTCAAATAAGTTCAGGGTTCTTGCTTCTAGGAGAGTAAGACAACTGCTGCCTCTTCTCTGCAAAATTATTGTTTCTTCCTTGCTAGACTGTTTCCCTAATTGGCCTCCCTTACTGCTGTAGCTGGGATATGCATGCAAGCAACCTCTGGGGCGTATATCGCTGAGCTCGCCCACTCTTTTCTCCAGAGGGTGGCCAGGCTCAGACATATACTCCAGGCTTGACAGCAGAGTCTCTGTGTCACAGCACACCACACTCACCTTGTCCCTCATTATACATGCATACTCCTTTATTCCATTCCTAGACGTTCCAATATGGTGGCTTTGAAGTGGGCAGGGTGTCTCGATAATTAGAAAGCCACTCTCTCACCCAGATGATTCTGATGCAGGTGGCTCATAGACATCATTTTTACAGTCTTTGGATTACATCCTCGTTAAAAATAAATAATTACTAGGTAGTACTATTATCAAAATAAGTGGTGACGACATCCTGAGTTTCTGTGTTAATTGCCATTTTGGAGAAGTCTGAAATTCTTTTGGCTGAACTATCTGCTATTGTCTCTGCACTTGGATCTGTGAATCCTGGGACTCTAGAGTGGAGACCAAGAAGGTAGTAAGTGGTTAAAACCTGGCTACATGGATGAAATGAAATATTATCATATCATGCAAAAATAACAGACTATTTTTTCAAGATACGTTTGGAGCTACCTGCCTCGAGTGTACAAAACAGGCACTTTAAAATCTCCCAAAGTAAGGACATCAAAGAGATGAATGGCCATCTTCCAGATCTATTGAAACTGTGATGAAGAAGCAACTGGTCAAGACCTGCCACTTATATTAACATCTCATGGGTGATACAGACAGTGACAAGTGTTTTTGAGGATGTGGAGAAATTGGAGCCTTCCTGTATCACCAATGGGATTGTAAAACAGTGTGGATGCCATGGAAAACAGCCTGCAGGTCCTCAAAATGATAATCATAGATTTACCATATAACCCAGAAATTCTACTCCAAGATGTCTACCCAAGATAGATGAAAAGGTATGTCCACACAAAGCCTTGTATGTGAATATTCATAGCAGCATTATTCATACTAGCCCTAAAGTAGAAGCAACCCAAATGATCACCAAATGATGAATGGATAAACAAGATGTGATATACTGTACCATGGAATATTATTTGGCAGTAAAAAGGAATGAAGTACTGATATATGCTACAAGATGGATAAACCTTGAAAATGTTATGCTAATTGTAAAAGCCAATCACAAAAGACCTTATGTTGTATGGTTCTATTTCTACGAAATGTCCAGAATAAGCAATTCTATAGAGACGGAAACTAGATTAGTAGTTGCTTAGGGCTGTGATTGGTGGGGATGAAGAGTAATTATTAATGGGTACATTTCTCTGGGGGGTGATGAAAATGTTCTAATAATAGATGATGGTGATGGTTGTGTAACTCTGACCATACCAAAAAACATTTAATTTTATATTATACTTTAAATGGGTAAATTTTATAATGTATGAAATTACTTTAAGTAAAATAAAGTAAAGCTACTTTTTAAAAAAGACACCATTTTGTAAGCCCAAAATAAAAAAATCACAAAGACAGATCCTTTGAATTGCAAGTGTTGATATGAGGTAGAGCCGCTCCTGTGGGCAGCTCTAAAACCTTGGTGCAAGGTTTTTATTTAATCGTGGTTAAACATCCTGCCAAGCAATGCCAAGTTCACAGCTGGTCTGGGAGAGTGAGTTATCTGGTGACAGGTTTCCTGAACTGAGAGGCTCAATGTCCCTGAGTGCTTGGACCTCAGTGTCCCTGAGGGTAAGCACCCCCTGCAGCTTAAGCATACACTTTAGGGCAAAGTTTCAACAGTTCCATGCTGAGCTTAGAGACTTTTGCCTCTGACATGTTAGCTAAATCTGGCACAGGCAACAAGCCATGATCCAAAGAGGATCTTTGTTAAAACTACATTTCTTGTATAAAAACCTTTTCATTTTGAAAAATTGCTCCTTGTCCACCTGCATTTGTAACTTTATTTGGGTCACTTGGCTGGAAAATGGATGGAATTTTTCAACATGACCATTTTACAGCTTGAAAGATAAACTTTTTTGTTTTGTTTTGTTCTGCTTCAAATATTCCACTTGTTGCTAAGACTCTGCCAATGCAAGTTGAACTTCACCTTTAGAGTTATTTACACTGTCTTCTATAATTCACTCTGGGTATTGTCATAACCTTAGACATGGAACCTCTAATTCCGCAACTTCATACTCTTGAGTTGTAACAACCTATTTTTGTTCCATCTCATGATGTTTCCCTACTCCTCGTCGAAGAACCTGAAAGAAGAGTCTAACAACTTCTTAGCTTCAGCCTTATTGCTAGACTGTGACTTTTGTTGACAACATTTTATTTTAATTTGATTAATTAAAAATGAAATATCATTGCTGAATGGAATGTTAGGGAGTTCATGGTTTGACGCCTTCATCCTACAGATCAGGGCAAGGCTTCTTCGGAAGGCTGTGACCAAGTCACAGAGTTATTTATTTCAGATCTTGGTTTGCTCATCTTTAAAATGGGATGGATAACATTTTCCCCTTAGTATTGCTTCATTCATAAAAGTGTTATAAGGATAAAATAAGATCATCTTTGTGGGTGTGTTTTGAAAAAACTGTCCAGGGAAATAGTATTTTAATAAACACATGCAAATTCAATTTTATTCTGAGAAGGTTATTATCTCCTCTCAGAAAACTGAAATCCTAAGTGAAGTCACATCTTTAGAGTGGACACATATTGACCTAGTCTGAAAAATACTGTCTGATGAGAATAAAAGAGTTAAATCATTTTTTTCATGTCTTGGAGGGAAGCTATATTTAATAAACTGTGTCCACATATCTTTTAAATATTCATCAGCTTAGTAATTTTTAAATTAGATTAGTTTGTAAGAATTGGAGCATTGAGGGTAAAAGTTTGATTTTACCTCCAAAGTAAAGGTGAAATGATTTCCTAAAGAGGAAGAAGAAGGCTTCAAGTGAAATCATGTTGCTACATTGCCAATATGAGAGTTTCTTAAATCAGCTACAGGAAAGGTGTTGAGAGAAGGAGCGAGTTGATTTCAAAAAATGATACTGGAAAACTGGAAATAGATGTAGATTGCTGACCTGAATAGGGGAAGATAGGAAGATTTAGATGTGCTTGGTTTTGACTTGAATTGAGACACTATTTCTAGGATTATGTGATATTATGGTAGCAATAACAGATTTCCAAGGCAAGGCAATCATCTAAATTGTGTCAAAGGCACCCATAACTATGTGGAGTGGTGTGTCTTAGGCGAAATCAGGCTGAAGAACTTTAGAAATACACAAAGGGACTTCCAGATAGAAAGCACATGGAATTAAATTGAATGCAGCTAAGACTGATACATCCTTAAAAAGCAAAAGCCAGATACTCTTGTCATGCGCATTGATGCTAGTTTGCCTTAGAGGACCAAGCAGGACTCAGAATGAACTGCAACTTTGCTTCCAACTAGGAGAGATAAATGCATTTGCACTGATAGATTTTCTGCAAAGTTGAGTGAGGTTTAGGACTAGACTGTTCTCTTTATACTAAAGCTCACAACTAAAAATGTTTTCTGTTCAGTTTAAGTGAAGAAAAAACTTGGAGGTGCCTGCACATGCCATCCTCTCTCGAGAATGTCTCCTCTCCCCATCCTTAGGGTGGGCTCCTGTGCCATCTTTACGGTGTAACTTCTCCCTCAGAGTCAAAGCTGGTAGGATCTCTGGTGGACATCCAGCCCGGGCTGAACCAATCAAATCTTTTTGACTCAGAATCCAGAATCAAGAATCTAAGATATTGGCCAGATCTTGCTGAAGTTTTGAGCCAGACTATAATGCAAAATTGGACCTTTGGTAGTGATATGCTTGGAGGAGCAGAGAAGCGTAATCAGGAAAGAAAAAATAGGATACAGATGTTCAGGCGAAAGCAGAAGCAAGAAGCTGTGAGCTCCCAGAGAGATGGGGAAACGGATGGGTTCTGACAGCTTTACAGTTTCTAGTCTAATTCTTTGAGACGCCCAGTTAAACTTCTTGGCCTGAGATGCACACATTTGCTTAAGCTAGTTGCGGTGGGTATTTGTTATCTTCAGCTTAACAAGCCTTAATGAAAATCTCACAGACATTGTAAAAGGGACAAGAATGGATTGTTCTTTTTTGTTATAAAATATCCTTCTCGGTAGGAGAATGATTTTTCTTAAGTATGTCATTTTAGGAAACTTTAACTATGACACATTTTTTTAAATGCCATTTGGACATCACTCACATTATTACACACAAATGCCACTCTAGCCAGGGAAGACACAAATTCTAGCATTGTAGCTGCTCACTAAACAGCTGTTAAATGAATAAATGTTTCTTAGATAGGTATTTACTAACTATTCCAGCACTGAGCTAAATCACATATGAATCCTATGTTTCCAGAATTAATGATTAGTGTCCTTGGAAGACTGCTGCACCTTTCATCAAAACATAAATGAAACATTTTTTATGGATTTGCTAGAACACGTGGCCTACATATGCCATGCAGTTAATTTGTATTATTTCCGTATAAGAGAGATTTATTGCCTCATAATAGCAATTAGGAGAGGAAAAGTGGTGTTGGGTCTTTGAAGACAGTTTATAGAAAGAACCAGTGGTTGAATTTTCTACATGTGGTAAGTTTAGTGGAAAATTTATTCATTTCCATTGCTGAGATGCTGTGTAGATGGCTAAATTTAAGGTTAAAATTTTTTTCCTTCATTTTAGAGTTAGACTTGGAATCAATTCTTGTTCTGTGTCTGGGGAGATGAATTTAATGCCTCTCTAAATTGCAAGACATCATTTTCAGAAGTACCTTGAAATTGTTTGTGAACATGCTAATAAGAATGATCTCAATTGCCCAGGAGGAGGGAAGAAGTTGATCTCCATTGGAGACCTTCTCATTAAGGAGTGACTCTACCTGAGGTTGATTTACAGGGACCCTAAAGAACACAGGTGGGTTTCATTGCCCTCAGTTGGCCATCCAGGCTGACTAGTCCAGCCGGTTGATGGGATAAATGGTGGTCTTGGTTGTTCCCACATTAACTACACAGCCTTTTGGCCTAGAAACTTTCTGAAAGTTAATTTGGCAAGAGATATTTCCTGAAATAGCCCATTACAGTGGCCCATTTTGAGCCCCAAATTGATGTTGAAATAGCTTATATGATTTTATAAGGATAGGTACTTTATATTTTCTAAAGCCATAGGACATCCGAAAGTTTTCCATATGCCTGGATTTATGTAAGAAATTGTTGGCCGAGTGCGGTGGCTCATGCATGTAATCCCCGTACTTTGGGAGCCGAGGCGGGCAGATTGCCTGAGCTTGGGAATTCAAAACCAGCCTGGGCAACATGACGAAACCCTGTCTCTACTAAAAATACAAAAAGTTAGCCAGGTGTGGTGGGCACCTGTAGTCCCAGCTACTCGGGAGGTTGAGGCAGGAGAATCACTTGAACTCAGGAGGTGGAGGTTGCAGTGAGCCGAGGTCGCACCACTACACTCCACCCTGGGCAACAGAGCGAGACTCTGTCTCAACAAAAAAAGAAAAGAAAAATAAACTGTGTGATTTTCATGAGCAATGTTATTCCTGTTAAATAAAATTCAATGTAAGTAACAATCAAAATAAGAGGAGTGTAATGGGTTACTTTAGAGACATGAAGGAAAAATCACAAACAAAGGTAGTTTATTTTGCTTTTTTTCTAAGATGCAGAGTCAAATTTTCATTTAGTCCAGCAAATTGCTAGAGAAATAAGTCTGTATTTTGTCACTAGTCATGGCTGCAAAGATGTTTATGAAAAGCACGGACAATCCCCCTGATCTGTGTCAGGAAATGTATTCAGCTACAAGTAACAAAAGCCCCAAACAGTGGATTACGCAAATTAGGGTTTTATTTTCTCACCTTTCAAAAGTCCAGAGATCAATGGCTAATGGTTTTGCCTCAGTGGCTTACAGATACCAAGGCCAAGGTACCTGGGAAAATCTGAGAAGAGCAAAGAGGGAAATGATGCAGGCCTGCTAGATCTGCCCTCCTGTATGGCCCACCCACAAAACTTTTGCTCACACTTCGTGGCTCCGAACTCTGCCAAAGGTGCTGGCTTTGAGCGAGACACATTAAACTTCCCAACAAAGTTAAGGTCTGTGAGAAAGAGGGGCAGGTGACCAGCTGGTTGGCCCCAGTATCACGGCAAACTGAAAGCGAGGACGGTGTCCTCAACACCTCTGGAAATGAACATCTTGCTATGGATGGATCCATCTGAATATATCTCAAACCTATTTAAATCTATTTACATTTTCAGCCGGTCTACATTTTTCAGGGAACAGTCAACAATGTTAGAAACAAACAAACAAACTCAAAAGGTTTATTTTCAAGTTAGCCTTTCCCATAGCAGATAAAGAAGAGCCCAGTGGGCAGACAGCTGCTAAACATCACGGTTTGGGTGTTCCCCACTCTCTCCCAAAGAGCAACATGGGAACTGCTAATACTTGGAGACTCCCTCCTTTCCCTACTCATCATTCCTCCATATGCATACGTGCATTCAGGCCAGTCATGTAGACCAAGCTTCCATCAAGCCCCACTGGGCACCAGCGTACTGTGTGTGAGTGTGTATATATCTACATTTTATATATTACTTACTATATATTATGATGTTTTTTACATCTTAAAAACACTTTCTGCCTGGGGAGAGACTGCATGTCTCTGGGCTAACCAATTCTTACAGATAGCAAAGGGCTCAAAGGGGAGTATGTCCTTGATATGCAAGCTAAGCAATCTAGAGACGTCCTCCTCTATTTGGCAATATAGCCTGGCTAAAGTTAAGCTCAGATATGGAATTATCTGTGTTGCAGTGGAAATGGTTAAGTTGTACATAAATCATTGATTCATCTGAACTCTTGGGTGAGTTGGCTGTACTTTGGGATGAGATGAGGTGTTTTCTTTTTTAAACTAAGCCTTCAGTGCTTCTACATGGGAGGCACCATATGGGTAGAAGGTGCCCAGTGCAAAGGATGGGCATTCTGGCTGATGAGTAGTTCTTCCAGAACAACATGGGGCTCCTGCCCCGTCCTGGGTGAGGAATATAATGTGCGCCACTTCTTCAGTAGCCGTGAAGAACTTCCATTCCAATATTCATATTCACATTCCAAATCTATTTGAGTTCTGCTGTGAGTCTGTGCACCCTAAGAACAGGGAAGATGAATCTGTGGTAGCAGCACCACTAGGGACAGCCTCCATTTGTAGCATATAGGGACATTTGAGAGGGAGGACATACTCGACAAATCTTAGTAATGAGTTGAAAGTTGCCCACCTCCTTCCAAAAGTCTTTGAGTTGCATCTGCTCGACATTTCTCTTTCCTCTTTATCTTTTTCCTTTCTGCCTAGAGCCTCCCATTATCCTGAGCTTTGCTGTGAAATCACTGAAGGTTCATAGTTACCTAAACCTACTCTAGGCTGGGCCCATGTTCCTCTGATGTACTGTACTGTGTTCTCTGAATTGTAAAATATGTTCATAATTAACCGAAAACTAGACTCAAAGTACCTATGATTGGAGGGGGAAAAAGAAGACAAAAGGTCATTTCTTAAAAGGGTAGCTGGAGGCTGGAGAGGAGAATGCTGTGACAAGGGGCTGTGTGGAGGAAAACTCCCCCAAGGTGCCAAGAGCTCCTAGGGCAGGGGTGGAGAGATGGGAGGGACCACGCCCTCCATCAGAAATGCCCATGGCAGTGTCTGAGCACTGCCCTTCCTGTCGTCCCTACATGTCCCCCTTGATCCCAAGGACTAGAAGCTGCTATATATGCTGCCTGCCTCAGAAAACAGATGCCAGGCATTGCTATTGAAGTGCTTATAATTATATTAGAACTTGACTTTTGGGCTGAGACCTCTGGGGTTGTGTGTGGTAGACATGATGGAAAGAAGGGGATGCAATCCTATCATTTCTCATCAAGATCAAGAACAGTATCTATGTAATAGAAAGATAATGTGAGCCACATGGCTCATCTTCATTTTTCTAGTAGCCCTATTAAGAACTTAAAAAGATACAGGTGAAATAAATTTTAATAATGTAGTTATTTAATCCTATATAGCCAAAATATTATTTTAACATGTAATCCATATAAAATGTTGAGATACTTTGTAAATTTTTTTGGTACAAAATCTTCAAAATCTGCTGTGTATTTTGTACTCACAGCACACTGTAGTTTAGACCAGCTACATTTCAAGTGTTCACTAGCCACACGTGGCTGGTGGCTGCTGTATTGATCAGCACCACTCTAGGAAGATCCATTGCTTCAATATATCATGACTGCTTTCATCCATCTTCGTTCTGCCTCGCTGTCTGACCATTCTGTAACCTCTCCCTTCCTTCCTTCTTTCCACTTGCCCCCATTTTCCCTAACTCCTTTCCCAGCACTCCCCACTCTTCTTTTGCTCCTTTTCTTTCTTATGTCAGTGACTTTCTCACTAGATGGTAGGGCCAGAAAGAAAGGAACAAAAAGAGCTTACTTTTGTGCTAGAATAGAAGAGATACAGGGCAAACAGTATGTAGTTCTATCCCAAACCATACCAAATCAAGTTCTAGGAAGAAATAACATTTCTAAGTAAATTTTGTTTGGAAAGGAGGTCACTAAATTAATTTAATTCATAATAAAATAAGAAACACTAACTATTCTCTATGATTTAATGACTCTATGCGCACGTGTATCAAATTTTCCAACAGTATCCATACCAGATTTCTTTCCGTGGCATAGAATTTATTTAATTGCTCAATCTTTGTAAACTAGCATCCAAGCTCATGCAGAATATGTGGGAAGCATTCTCAGATGTTACACTTCTCTTTGCCACTGAAAGCCTCGCCGACTCAAATCCCTGTTTCTCAGAAACAGGAATAAGGAGATACAGTCACACACTGCATAATGATGTTTTGGCCAATGATGGTCCACATATAGGACGGTGGTCCCATATAAAAAAAACCAGTAGGGAGCAGTGGCATGTGCCTGTAATCCCAGCTACTCAGGGGACTGACATGGGAGGAACACTTGAGCTCAGAAGTTTGAGGCTACAATGAGCCACAACTGTGCCACTGCACTCCAGCCTGGGTGACAGAGCAAAACTCCGTCTCAAAGAGAAAAAAAAAATAGGAAAAGAAAGTCTAGCACAACTATTATGCATTGTACATGTACATAATACTTAAAAATAATAATGAAAACAACATTACTGACTTATACATACTTTTCATCACTATTTTAGAGTACTCCTTTTACTTATTAAAAAAAAAAAAAAAAAAAAAAACGCCTCAGGAAGGTCCTTTAGGAGGGATTCCAGAAGAAGGCATTGTTATCATAGGAGACGACAGCTTCATGCGTGTTATTACCTCTGAAGACCTTCCAGTGGGACAAGATGTGGAGGTGGAAGACAGTGATATTGATGATCCTGACACTGCGTAGGCCTAGGCTAATGTTTGCATTTATGTCTTAGTTTTAACAATAAAGTTTAAAAGTGAAAAAAATTAATAGAAAAAAGCTTATAGAGTAAAGATACAAAGAAATAAAATATTTTGTACAGCTGTGCAATGTATTAGTGTTTTAAGCTAAATGTTATTACGAAAGAGTCAAAAGTTAAAAAAAATTAAAAGTTTATAAAGTAAAAAAGTTTCAGTAAGCTAAGGGTAATTTATTATTGAAGAAAGAAAAAAAATTTAAATAAATGTAGTATAGCCTAAGTGTCCAGTGTTTATAAAGTCTGTGGTTGTATACAGTGGTGTCCTAGGCCTTCGCGTTCACTCACCGCTCACTCACTGACTCACCCAGAACATCCTCCAGGCCTGCAAGCTCCAATCGTGGTAAGCGCCCTATACAAGGGTACCCTTTTTAATGTTTTATACTGTATTTTTACTGTACCTTTTCTATGTTTAGATTCAAAAATGTTTACCATTGTGGTATAATTGCCTATAATATTGAGTACAATAACATGATGTACAGGTTTGTAGTGTCGGAGCAATAGGCTATACCTTATATCCTAGGTGTATAGTAGGCCATATCATCTAGGTTTGTGTAAGTACACGATGATGTTCACACAAGTGCAAAGTCGCCAAATGATGCATTTCAGAAGGAATGTATCCCTACCATTAAGTGACATATGACAATAGTTTCTTTTCCCCTCTTCCCTCCTCTTTGGTGTTGAAGAATGGCTTGGCAGAGCCTGGAGGTCAGTCACATAATGAAATGGTTGACTCCTAACTCTAAGATGTGGATTTCTTTGGTACAGAGAGCTGTTCTTCAAAGTCTTAAATATATAAGAATCCAAGCTTGGGCTCCCAGAGATATCATGGTTTTTTTTTTCTCATTTCCTTATTTCCCTCTTGTTCAATAGTATTCACTATTCCATTGTGAAGTCTCCCCCAGGTCATTTTTGGTTGATTCTGGGCATCTTTCTTGATCATCCCAGCTCTTCCCTCTGGTTGGGATATACTAGGTGCATTTCCAAAATTTGATCTTGGGCTCTGCTCTACTGGCATGCTGTCTCAAACTGACATTTCCTTGACTTACCATAAGTCAATTCCATTGTCCAGCTTCTTAAATAGAAATCATTTGGTTGTTTTAATATTTTGACTGCTCATTCCTGCGTTTATATATAATTATGCTTAGACTGCCTTCTTCTACCGTGTGCAAATTCGACATGAAAACACTTCTCTCTTGAGCTTTAACCTCACTAGCTATGCTGAGCCAAAGCTTTTGTTGTTTTCTGTCTAGCTTATCCACCACCCACTTCATTTGACCTTATAAACATGTTTAAATAGATTTCTCGGATAATAACCATTCTAGCTGGCAACTTCCCGTTTAGATATTATAGCAGGCACAGTGCAAATTAGAGGGCAGAGCAAAAGCACTAAGAATCATGAGACCCTGGATAAATATAGTAGACCCGCTCAGGCTCATAGGACAAGGCTGGGTTCTTACCCCAGTTTACCCACTGACTCAGGGGGTGACTCTGGGGAAGGCAGAGTAAAACAATCATTGGTTTCATCTACTGGTGACTCAGGCATGTTGATCTCGATAAATGGGGTCAAAAGAAGGAGTCTGCTGTCACGGAGACACCTCATTTCCATCCTGGGTGTTTCACTGTTCCCTGGGTTGGCCTCTGAGTTCACTGGGAGGAAAACAAAGATGCCCTTTGTGCACTATTGAAGGCAGGCTGGGTGCTTATGGGGCAACTGGCCGTATCAGCAATGAGAGGAATCTTTTAAAGGTTAGCAGATGGGCAAATAGGAAGAGCTGTTCAACCTGATATTAAAAGGTTGCCTTTCAAATGTGGCTTTGTTCAATTCAGTGTTATCTTGCTTTAATATTTTCCACTGCTCTGCGATTTTGCTAATAGACCAGTCCACCAGTGATGGGAGCATTCAGTGAGAGCCTGGTGTTCTGCTCAGTACCAAGTGCAGCACTTTCACATACTTGATGCTCAGTGAATGTTGAAAGAGACAGTGAAAGGATACAGAGCTGAATGAGTAGGTATGGTTACATTGTAAATGGCCTTGCTCACATTCTTTGACAGCAGCTTTCTTTGCTGACTTGATTTTCCAAATGTCAGAATTGTCAAATCCGAGCTTCTTCAAGTCTTCTTTCTTTTCTTGATTTTTAGAGTAAGGGTTGATTTAGTAGCATTTTCAGGGACTCTCTGGCCATCTGATGGGTCTTTTAGATTCAGCTATTTGCAGGAGATCATACTTTTGTGACCTAGAAGGGAAATTTTTTTGGATAACTTTTCATGAGTCTTTATTAAATAAACTTAGCATATCCTCCCTCCTTATTCCACAGAAATAGATCTCCATAGTTTCTGAGTTGGAATAAGGAAATGAAATAATATAATATATAAAGTTGTACAGCAATTTGATGAGCAACTAGATTAATTGTTCTTCAAAATGTAGAAAATAAACCTCTATACTAAAGGAAAAATGTAACTTGCAAAATAAATTACTATATAAAAAAATTAAAAAATTCATTATTTTTTCCTTTGAGGGAGAAGAAGCAACTTCAAATGGGTGAATGGCATCACTGTTGACTAGTTAATAAAATCATCTTATATAATATAGTTCTTATACACTTTTTTTGTTGTGCTGAATACCTTTGTGTCCTGATAAAAATTGCTTGAGGCATGAGAAACAAGTGTTCGGCACTCTTTGAAGAGAGGTGGTAACTAAGCATTGGGGCTTGGCCTTGTTGCCTAAGATCACACAATTTGAAGCTGAACTGAAATTAGAAACCAGGGATGCTGGATCAGAGTTCAGTACTCTTTAGAATATTATAAAGAAGGAAAGTCAGCCAGGTGTGGTGGCTCACATCTGTAATCCCAGCTCTTTGGGAGGCCAAGGCGGGTGGATCCCTTGAGGTCAGGAGTTTGAGACCAGCCTGGCCAACATGGTGAAACCCTGTCTCTACTAAAAATACAAAAATTAGCCAGGAGTGCTAGCACATGCCTATAATCCCAGCTACTTGGGAGGCTGAGGCAGGAGAACTGCTTGAACCTAGGAGGTGGAGGTTGCAGTGAGCCGAGATTGGGCCATTGCATTCCAGCCTGAGTGAAGAAGTGAGACTCCATCTCAAAAAAAAAAAAAAAAAAGAAAGAAAGAAAGAAAGAAGGAAAGTCAGATGCACAAAATATGAATGGAAGAAGAGCTAATAATAATGAAATATTTTTGGTAGGGTTTACCTCAATGAAAAGAAAAATCACCTCCACTATTTTCTCCTGATTGACTGAAAGTTCTAAGTATCAATCTAGGAGTTCCATAAAAGCAAGGACTGTACCTCTTTCAGATCTCCTGGACCTAACCCAGTTTCTCATGCTTGATGAATGAATAGATAACTTTCCACAATGTCTTCTATTGTTAGCTCCTTCTGTTATCCCTTAATAATTGATTCACATATTTTCTCCCTCTGGGTGGAGCATAAGTCAACTTCGAGATTGGACATGTGGCATAACATCATTGTGAATACATGTTGATTGAGCACAGTGAGGAAGCAAAAGTTGAAGCAAGGGTTATATTTGTCTTCTTGGATTGCACTCCTTCATAAATAAAGAAACACAACTAGTAGAACTTTTGGGGTTGAAGAGACTTTAGAGATCATGCAGTATATTTCCTTCAGCTGAAGCACAAAAGTATGAAATGGCTAAGGAAGGCCTCATGAGGAGATGGGAGCAGTGCTGACATGAGATTGGCATCTCCCAAATTCCAGTCCTGTGTTCTTTCTAATGCACCACCTCTTACCTGTCTGATGCATGTGTATATGTGTATATATCTATATCCATATTCGTATCTATAGCTATCTTCAAATGGGCTGGTCATTCTTGTCTAAACTTGAGTAACATCAAGGTCTCTGAAATTGAACAGAATGGGTAACATATATTGAAAATGGTCTCTTTTCAATGAAATATGTTTTTGATTAGTATCTTATCAACAGTTTTCATAAGCAGTATAAGAAAATGAAGATGATCACAAAGCACTAGTTGGACATTCACTTTGACTACTTGTCAATCATTAAGTGTTCATTCACATGCTATGACGGACTGTAGGGCACCCTGGTGGATGCTGGAGGAGGAGGGGTAAGAAGAAGGATGAGGCAAAATCCCTGTCTTCAACGATCGTGCAGTCTGTTTGGAAAATTAATATTTATATAAAAATGAATAACATGAGTGTTCATTAAATGGTAGAAGTTTGGGTAATAGTGCTACCATCTCACTGTATTAGGGAGGCCTTTCTGGAGGAGGATGTATTTATGCATATAAAGGATTGGCCAAGCTAAAACAAGTGAAGGAGACTACTTTGGTGGGTCAGGGATGCAGAGAAAATGACAAAATCAAATGCCAATAATTCTAATGGTTTTCAAGATTCCTTAAAATATTTTGGCCATCAGTTTTCAAATATAGACTATAATTTGCACTAGGTATGTACTAATCCTATTGTATTTAGGTTTTAGCATGACTCTCACAAAACCATAATCTGAAATGTTCCTGAGACAGGCATTGACAGCTATATAGAACAACCTTTGGCTAAAGGATGGGCATCTCTGACCAGTAGCATAGTGGCCACTTCTCTGCTCTTCTCACATCCCCTCAGATCCATTTTGCCATGTTGGTGTGCCTTTCCTCTAGCTTCTGTGTGATTTTTTTTTCTAGGTTCACCCTTGTGACTCTCTCAGATGACTGCCCCTTTGTCTACAAACCTGAAAACCAGAAGTGCCTAAGGGGTTGCTCCCTGCACAGCCCTTAGCCAATGACTGGCAAAGGAGAGGGAAAGCCTGGATTCATTGCCTCCTTTGGGAAAAACTCAGAGACATGATTCACACTCCAGAGTTCCCCTGCAGGATCAGGCCTACATCCCCTTTCTGAAATTTCTCATAAACTACAGTCCCCTGCTTGACTTTTTCCCCTTCCCTGCCCATCATCCATCTTCCTCTACTTCCCTCTTTCATTTCAGAACCTGCATCTGAGAAAACTGCCCTAAGATAAGGAATATGCCTATCTTCCAATTTGAGTTCTATAAACAAGAGCCAAGAGAGCAGGGGTGATGATACAGCTGAGCCACAATCAAGTTTCTTATTATTTTCCGGGCACAGAAGATTCTAGTCCACATCCTGTCTTCCCTTCATTCCTAAGATATAGCAATAGAAGTCTAAAGATGGTAAACTCTAATAACTGTTCTCTGAATAGAAAATAACAAGCCTTCCCCTCCATGCCTAACAGTCCCCAATACAATTGGTGTTCATAATATGCAGTTTGAAGGCAATGATGACCAATGACCAAAGGCATAATCAGAATCACAGACCTATATCAGCGCTCTGGACCCACACATCCTCTTGCTCACCCAGTGATGTTTACCAGGAGGCATCTTGCCAGAAAGGAAATCAGCTGTGGGGGCTGTATGTTCCAGGAGCCAGCCCATCAAGAAGGCATTTGTGAGTTTCAGGGCGTGGGGGTACAGTGGAACAAAAGTGGTGCCTGTTTGCTTGCATCATGGAAGCAGCATTGGAAGAAATCACTCCTGACCAACCGATGCCAGTTGGTGGAGCCTAGATATTTAAAACTAGATGGTTGCCCATCAGTAAGGATGTCCAAGGGGCGAACCCACCAGCATGACTCTCTCCCTCCCTCTGTTTGATATTTTCAGGAGTGCTACTCTGTGATAGGCTGCACTCATGTGATGATTACTGTATTGTGCATTTGCTGACTCTCACGATGTACAGACTTTCCAAAGCTCAGCTGCTTTATAACATCCAAATTAATACCAAGAGCATTTCTGGGAAGAGGAAGGGAACTACTGTGACATATGGACCAAATCTAATGATTCATATAAAACTCATCAGTTACATTTTTACCTTCTTTGTCCCCTTCTAGTCCTTTAAGAAATAAGAATCAATCATTGTCACATTGTCTAGTTATGTATACTGTACTTACCCAAAAAGGTAAGTTTACTTCTCATGAATTTTGACTTATTGAGAAGAAATCCAATCTCAGTCATGGATTGAGACTGTTCTTGTTGTTATTAATGAAAACTGAATTATAAACTGTTTTGTACAAAAAGTATTATTGAAAGAAATGTCACACTAAAAGACATATCAAAAGCCTTGATAAAATTAAGGTTCATTGTGTTTAGCATTATTCAGTCATCCATCATTCTGGGAGAAGGCATATTAAAATCAACAAGGTTATTTTGACATAATTTACTCTTTGTGATTCTTCACAATTCCTCCAGGATGGCAGATAGGACTTTGTAATCATAGCTGAAAAAGGCTCATCAATTAATAGTTAAATTAATGAATGAACAAAATATAATGTCATTCATCTATCAATTTATTCATCATCCTACTTAGTACTTCTTTTTAACAATGCTTCCTAAAATGCTATTTACACTGTGAATTGGTTTTACAAGATTCTTTTAATCAAAGATGAAATTTATAACACAGAAACAGAAAACCAAATACTGCTTATTCTCACTTATAAGTGGGAGCTAAACACTGGGTACACATTGACCCAAAGATGGGAAAAACAGACACTGGGGACTACAGGAGGGGGCGGGAGGGGACAAGGTTTGAAAAACTTCCTATTGGGAAATTTACCTCAGTAAGCTCATTACCTGGATGATGGGTTCAATTGTACTCTAAAACTCAGCGTCACACAATATACCCTTGTAACAAACCTTCACATATACCCCAAGTCTAAAATAAAAGTTGGAAAAAAGATGAAATTCAGTTCAGCCACAGTCTTACAGAAAACATCAAATTAGTAAAATCTAAAGTTATGAGATTTGATAGTTTTACGGTAGTTGACATCTATAGAACAGACAATCTGGACTTTACATGATCTATAGGACATCTAGAGGATGTCCAGCAGAAGACAGACTGCCTTTTCTGTGGATCTTTTTTAATAAGTAAGGATATCTTCTTAGAACCCCCCAGACAGGCTTCTTTCTGAACCAATCACTGACATGAGAAATGAAACAGCTACTTAAGATTAATGAAGATTTGCTCTTTGAGTCATGTAAAGGAGAGGTGAAGACCTGAACAAAAAGTAAAGGAAGAGAGAAACGCCTGGTGGCCAATAAACCAACAGTGTCTGCTTCAGCTACCTTTCCAGGAGCCAGCTTCTTCTACGATGGTGAGAAGTGTGTTGAGGGGTCATGAAGTGACTTTTTGCAAGGGTGGCTGTTGCTTGTAAGTGAAGACACGATGGCCATGAGGTATGATTGATGGAGGAACATTCTCACCTTCCCCAAAATACCTCATGAATGCATCTTCTGAAAAGTCCCACATTATGACTTCAGGTTATTTTATCTGGAATTAAAATACCTATTAAAATGCATGTTTATAATTTTAGAGTGGGATAGCATAGTAAATAAACACCTTAGGATATTTTCTTCAGCAACTCTTTTTTAAGCGCCTAAGAGCAAGGCACTCTGCTAGGTGGGAGATGCAGGAATACTTCACAGATAGCCCTCTATTCTGACAACCTATCAATTTGAGTGAACTACATGCACAAGGACTATAATAGAAAGTGGTGGCCGGGCGCGGTGGCTCAAGCCTGTAATCCCAGCACTTTGGGAGGCCGAGATGGGCGGATCACAAGGTCAGGAGATCGAGACCATCCTGGCTAACACGGTGAAACCCCGTCTCTACTAAAAAATACAAACAACTAGCTGGGCGAGGTGGCGGGCGCCTGTAGTCCCAGCTACTGGGGAGGCTGAGGCAGGAGAATGGCATGAACCCAGGAGGCGGAGCTTGCAGTGAGCTGAGTTCCGGCCACTGCGTTCCAGCCTGGGCGACAGAATGAGACTCCGTCTCAAAAAAAAAAAAAAAAAAAAAAAAAAAGTAAGTGGTATCATCGAGATGTGGCTGACCTTGGAGTTCAAAGGTGGGAAATAACTTCTGAATGATGTATTCATTCAGAAGAAGGATGTATTCATTCGGAAGAAGGGAGAATGGTGAAGAAGGTGGTGTTAGAGTGGGCTGTGAACGACTCTAAAATGCAGATACAGAAAAAGACAATCAAGGCTAATGTGTTCCATAGGGGTGTGGAGAAGCACAGGAAGCATGCAGGGGAAACAGAAAGATTGCCTTTACTTGGAGCAAAATGATGGCAATCCACGGTTGATAAGATGAGAAACAACTCTTAGAGGCGCTTGATGCCAGGTTAAGGAGTTCGGAATTTGTTACAGATACAGAGAGGATCCTTCAAAGGTATTAGAAAAAGAGTTGTTATTAGGGAAATTGTCTGGTTTTGATGGGCGAATAAATTGAATGGGAGGAGGTAATAATGGACCTTGGTGGTGGGAAGGGCAGTTATATATCTACTAATTATTTGCAGTGACTTAGAGAAGAAAAGATAAAATATTTCAGGAAAAATAGCGTGGTCAGAGAAGTTCAGGTTCATACAAGTCACCTCCCTGTCTTGGATATCCAAGAGACAATATAAGGCCACTAGGGTCCCCAAGGAGTTTCTGGTGGGGGCAGGGGTTATACTGAAGTCCAACAGCAATGTTTGCCACGCTCAGCATTTGGCCCAGTGCAGAGATTTCTCCCAAGCACTGACAAGCTTCTTCTCATTTATGGAGACTGGGTTCCCAACAACTGTGTCTGCAGCCCCTGGTTATTCCCTGAATTGGCACCAACCATTATCTAAATGTTCCCCTTTGTTCTTAACTTTCTAAATGACTCATCAGATTCCCACTTGTGTTGTCTGAGTTGATTTATGAAACCCTAATGTGACAGATGAGACCTAATTCCCTTGGGGATTATTATTTCTCTAGGTAGTTTCCCATTATGGCAGTTTCAATTACATGTGTATTTCTGCCAACAATGCTTAGTTCTCTCTTTTGTACTTTAAAGATTCTTGACATCAGGTCCAGACTTCTGGAATTCACTTCCCCAGCTATTTTGACTATGTTTGAGTAGAAGTTCTGGCAGGGATTTTTATGAAGCCATGCTATATAGGATAGATTCTAATTGAAGAGTGAGATGTAGAAGATATTGCAAAAGCTAAGGGTTGCTGCTGGCTGCAGTAATGATGGGAAACCAGATAATTCAGCCAGCCTGCTAGGTAGACCCACCTCTATTAACCTGAATTATCTATCTATCTATCTATCTATCTATCTATCTATCTACCTACCTACCTACCTACTAATGAGCATTTCACAATTACAGGGCAAAGTTGCACCAAGAAGCCATTAGCAAATGTATTTATTCAATAACAAAAAGAGTCCAAAGAAATAGAGTTACTAAAGTACAATGTAACATTTGTTATTTTTATCAGCATTCTCACCATTGTATAATCCAACTGAATTTTTTCAACCTAGTTGGCCTGTCAGGTTATCCTGATCAGCAAGGATTAATTCATTAGACCATATCCCTATCTGTATGCAAGAAGTATAATTGTTAGGACATTCACGATTAGGACTGACTTTCATCTGGTGCGCACTGGTAGACCATATCGGACAGCACCCATTATCTTTAATTGTAAGGGTCCATGTGATTAATAAATTATTAGACTGTTACCCTTGCACAAATTGCTGAATTATAAATATAAAGAATTATAAAATAAGATAAAAATAGCTTGTTAAGGAAACCTAAACCTCTGACTTTAATGCTTCCATGCTGATACATCCTGTGTCAGATATGGCACCTATAAGTGATTTTACAACCGCAGGTTATTAAGCACCAATGTACACACCAAGGAGGAAAATAATGTAGTTCTGAAAACTAAGTAGTACATTCAGAGGGTCCTTTGGCTTACGAAACATTCGTCTCAACAAGAGTTTACAGTTCAGAAAAATCAAAAAAGTTGCAGGAACGAAATAAACATCAGGATGGGTATATTAATTTCCTACTGCTGCTGTAACAAATTACTGTAGATTTCATAGCTTAAAACAACACAAATATATTTTCTCATAGTTATGGACATCAGAAGTCTGAAATGGGCTTTAATGGGCTTAAATCAAGATGCTGGCAGGCTGCATTTATTCCAGAGGCTCCAGGGAAGAACCTGTTTCCTTCCATTCTCAACTTCTAGAGTTTGCCGGTATTTCTTGGCTCATGGCCCCCTTTCATATTTAAAGCCAACAGTGGCCAGTCAGCTTTTTCTCACAATGTATCACTCTGACAGTAATTCTCCTCTCTTTTCCACATTTAAAGAACACTTGTGATTCCATTGAGCCTATCTGGACAATCCAGGAAAATCTCTCCACTTCAAGATCATTAACTTACATCCACAAAGTCCCTTTGGCCATGTAAGGTAACATATTCACAGGTTCCAGAAATTAGAACGTGAATAACTTTGGAAGGTCACTGTTCTGCCCACCACAAAGTGCTTCCAAATGTCATAGTGGTCACGGTTAGTGTTTGATCTTGGACATCCCAGTCTCAGACTCAGAAAACCTTGTTTTCTCCCTGAAGTTTGCAACTGAAAGACTGAGTTGTTCTGCCTATAGGAATAAAATAGATGGTGGAGTTGAGATGAAAGATGGGAGTAAATATAAAAAGAAAAATGGAATGATGAAAAGATGGAAAATATGGAAGATGGAAATCAATCAAGAAATATTTATCAAATGTGCTTTATGCTGAGCTCTGTAGGCAGCAAAAAATGGAAGAAAATACACTTAGCCTCATTTGCTTGAAGGACTAGACTTTCTTGTGCTCTCAAGGTAAAGCATTTTGCTCATTGGCTACAGCATGTTTTGGAATCCCTTCTGTGCTTTGCCCTAAACAGTGTGCCCTGAACACTCAGGAGTGTCCCAGAGACAATCAGCCAGTCAGTTTGGCTGGAGCTGAGGGAGCATATCTTCCTTAAAACCAGATGAGGAGGGGCCCCAAATGTCTGTTAATGGGGAGCAGTTAGCACACGAATGACCTCACCAGGAATCTCTTGTCCTTCCTGCTGTACTGCCCTCTCCAGGTTTGGTGAGTTGGAGTGCTCAAGAGCTGGCCAGTACTGATGCTTGCAGCTAAGCTTCCCTTTTGAGGTGTCATTGCTACCACTTTACAATATCCAGGTTTTGTAAGTGGTTACAAGCAACAGTATTGTATCAGCTTAGAGGAAAGCTCCATTCTAAGCAGAGATGTGTAACTTCCATGTCCATTCCTTGAGCATAGTTCCACTTGGAAACACCTTAGTTCTAGTACAGTTATGTCATCTTGGAGAAACAGTTTCATTCCTCTAGTCTCATTGATTTTGTCCTTGTTCCTCTTTGATGTCAAAGTTAGGCTGGATTATTCCAGTTTATTGTCATCAATTCTTCAACCAATGCCGTTAAGCAGGCTTTTAGAGTAAGATGTGTACAAACTTCAAACCAACAGGGAAATTGTCCTGAGATGCAAATAAAATGGTCCATGGTAGTAAGACATTGGAAGTGGGTAGGAGGGTTCTTCCTCCCCTGCTGCTTCTCTATACTCCTAAGCCCCCATCTGTTTCCTCGGTATAGATGAATTAAGATGAAAAATTTATCTTCCAAATCTTGGTCCAGCTCAAATGTTAACGTACAATTATTTCTTATGTTTTCCTCCCAGAATTACAAAAACACAAGCTGTAATATAAGGAAACAACTAGAAAGAAAAAAAACATAAATTCCAAAAGCAGTTCTTTGAAAAGTTGGACAAAATAGAAAAAGAAAAAGAAAAAAAAGTTGTAAGCCTGATCAAAGGAAGAAAAGAGCAAAAAAGGTTAAGAATGAGAATGGAGGCAGGAGGCATAATATAGATACCAAAAAAGTGAAAGTAATTATGAGAAAATGACCCTATAGTGATAAAGTTGAAAACCTAAAGCAAATATATGGTCTGGTTTTGCTCAGAGTAGGGACAAGTAAGCTTACCAGACTAACCTCAAACTATAAACAAAATAAAAATAAAACTATTTGAGAGAACTGGAAAGGTAGATTCTAGGGGCAGATTCTGGACTGTCATTTAGAAGAAAGAAACAGTGTGGGGAGACTTCCCTCCCTGTTTTGGGACACAGATTGCTTTTAAAAAGCAATCCAAAAGCAACAGCATACAGGGCTTTAAAAACAGGAAGAAACCCTCGATCTTTTTTTATAGTACGATTTACTGGATATTTATTTATTTATTTATTGTACTTTAAGTTCTGGGATACATGTGCAGAATGTTCAGATTTGTTACACAGGTATACATGTGCCATGGTGATTTGCTACACCCATCAACCCGTCATCTAGGTTTTAAGCCCCACAGGCCTTAGGTATTTGTCCTAGTGCTCTCCCTCCCCTTGTCCTCCCCCACCCCGATAGGCCCCAGTGTGTGATGTTCCCCTCCCTGTGTCCATGTGTTCTCATTGTTCCATTTCCACTTATGAGTGAGAACATGCGGTGTTTGGTTTTCTGTTCCTGTGTTAGTTTGCTGAGAATAATGGAGAAACCCTCAATCTTATTGGCTCATAGAGCCAGAAGACAGGGCAACCAGAGCCATGAGAAAGTAAGGATGTCCTTGGAGAAAGCCAGAAAGGGAAAGCTACAAATTCTGTGTATAAACTCTGCTCAGATTTCTGGCTAACACCTGATTTATGAATGCACAGAACAGACTCTAAAAGTCCCTTCTAAAGCCAAAGGAATAGAGCTGAGATTTGAGGTGCCAGCCAAATGTTAGAGTTTACAGCTGGAATCCAACCAAGTTAATTGCCTGCTAAAACAAAAAAGTTTACAGTTTGGGGGAAAATATAACAGAATGTAGAGTATCTGGAATTTAACACTACAATGTTCCAGATACAAGCAAAATTACTTGATATATAAAGAAATGAGCACGTGACCCATTCTTAAGAGAAAGAAGGATTTTAAGACAGCTTGGATGTTGGACTTAGCAGACAAAGATTTAAAGCAGCAACTATAAATATGTTAAGTGATATGAAGAAAAGCACATTCAAAATTAGTGAAAAGATAGGATATCTCAGCAGAGAAACAGAAACCATAAAAAGGAATCAAAGCAACAGTATCTGAAATAAAACAATTATTGAAGGAAATTCAAAGCCAAATGGAGATGACAGAGGAAAGAACCCATGGATGGAAAGATAGATCAATAGAAACTATCCAATTTGAAGAAAAAAGAGAAAAAATAGAGAAGAAAATGAAGAGACTTGAGAACCTAAAGAACAATATCAAAAGATTTTACACATGTGTAACCAGAGTCTCACAGAGTAGAGAGATAATGGGATGAAAAAAATATTTGAAGAAAAACTGGCTGAAGAGTTCCTAACTTTGACAGAAGTAGAAAGTGTCCAGATTTATCCAGCTAAGCTCAAGTGGCATAAACACAAAGAAAACTATGCCTAGGCACATCAGCCTTCTGGAAGTTAAAGATAAAGGGAAAATCTTGAAAACAGCTAGAGGAAAGTGGCACGTTACATACAAGAAAACAATGCTTTGAATGAATAATGAATGAATAAAGTTTCTGCCCTCTTCTCAGAAACTTGAAGGCAAGAGCACAGTGAGACAAAAATCTTTAAAGTGTTGAAAGAAAAACAACCACTGCAACCACCACCCATCAAGCCAGAAATCTATATCCAGTGAAATATTCTTTGAGAATAAAAGTGTAATAAAGATAATTTCAGATCAGAGAAAACAAAGGTGATTTGTCATCAGCAGATCTGCTCTACAGGAATGAAGGAAAGGAGCTCATTAGACTGGAGGGAAATGATACCAGAGGCAAACCTGGATCTTTAGGAATGAATGAAGAGCATCAGAAATGGTAAATATCTGGGTAAATATAAAAAGTTGTCTTCTCCGCCGGGCGCGGTGGCTCAAGCCTGTAATCCCAGCACTTTGGGAGGCCGAGACGGGCGGATCACGAGGTCAGGAGATCGAGACCATCCTGGCTAACACCGTGAAACCCCGTCTCTACTAAAAAATACAAAAAACTAGCCAGGCGAGGTGGCGGGCGCCTGTAGTCCCAGCTACTCAGGAGGCTGAGGCAGGAGAATGGTGTAAACCCGGGAGGCAGAGCTTGCAGTGAGCTGAGATCCGGCCACTGCACTCCAGCCTGGGCCACAGAGCGAGACTCCGTCTCAAAAAAAAAAAAAGTTGTCTTCTCCTAATTTCTTTAGAAGACATATGACTGGTTAAAGCAAAAATTACAACATTTTAACATTGTCTTGTGAGATGTATAACACAGGTAGGTAAATAGATATGACAACTATATCATAAAGTACAGAGTGGGAGAAAATTGACCTGTATACAGTTGCAATGTACAATAGTAACTCTAAGGAGTTACTCTGCAGTAGCTCTGGAGACCCATGTCTATGCTGTAACCCAACATAGATCAGCCGGTCTTGTATCCTGAATTAGGCTGAGCTAAATTATTATTATTATTATTATTCATCTTTTTTTGTTTTTTTTTTTTTGTTTTTTTGCTTTTTGTTTTTTGAGACAGAGTCTCGCTCTGTCACCCAGGCTGGAGTGCAATGGCGTGATCTCGGCTCACTGCAAGCTCCGCCTCTTGGATTCAGGCGATTTTTCTGCCTCAGCCTCCTGAGTAGCTGGGATTACAGGCATATACCACCATGCCTAGATAATTTTTGTATTTTTAGTAGAGACAAGGTTTCGCCATTTTGGCCATGCTGGTCTCGAACTCCTGACCTCACGAAATATTAACATTATGCATCTTGGTCCATAGAGAAACCATTTAAAAATATAATAATGCAAACAGGTACAGCTAAAAAGTATGCAGATAAATTCTAGAAAAATATAAAGTTTCCACAATAACCCAAAATGAGATGAAAACTTGTATGTGTAGAAAATTTACCATGAGGATATTAGGGAAGTAATTAAAATTTTCCATTAAAATGTTATCATGACAAAACAGTTTCATAGTTGATTTCTAGTGAGCTTATTTTAAAATAAGAGATAACTGTAATGATATTTACATTCGTTATGACTTCAGAAAAAGAAGAAAACCTCCCTGTAAAGTCAGCATAGTTTCCACACAGTTCCACATCTCTCCCTAAAATTCCCACAACAATTAGCATTTGGAAATATGGGGATCACTAGTCTGATATCTCATTTTTGAAAAGTTATTTATCCCTAGAATAACTGATAATTTTGTTTGTCAGGCAGAAAGGGAGGGAAGGAGGGAGGGCAGAAGGAGGGAAGTAATAGACTCCAATAGCCTGATATGTGCCAGTCAATTCACCA
The DNA here is from genome assembly GCF_001698545.2 of Rhinopithecus bieti. Taxonomy (NCBI): domain Eukaryota; kingdom Metazoa; phylum Chordata; class Mammalia; order Primates; family Cercopithecidae; genus Rhinopithecus; species Rhinopithecus bieti. The sequence goes on from NW_016815484.1 coordinate 916,858, forward strand.
AGTGTTCTTCAACACTCCTAGGAGATCATCAATATTACTCCCCCTTTTATAGACTCTGAGAATCAGAAATACTTTAAAAAATACAAGCGGCCAGGCACGGTGGCTCACGCCTGTAATCCCAACACTTTGGGAGTCTGAGGCAGGCGGATCACGAGGTCAAGCGATCGAGACCATCCTGGCCAACATGGTGAAACCTCATCTCTACTAAAAATACAAAAATAAGCTGGGCGTGGTGGCATGTACCTGTAGTCCCAGCTACTTGGGAGACTGAGGCAGGAGAATGGCGTGAACCAGGGAGGCAGAGGTTGCAGTGAACCGAGATTGCGCCGCTGCACTCCAGCCTGGGCAACACAGTGAGACTCCATCTCAAAACAAAACAAAACAAAACAAACAGGAAAAAAGCTCCCTCCTTCTGTGAGGTCGCATAGTTAATAATGGCAGGTGTGAGATTTGAAGGTCGAGCTCTCTGATTTCAGGACATGTTGTTTTCTGTTTCTTCCAACTGCCAGATGGACTTTTTGAAATGCTTAATAGGAAATTTTCTGTTTGTATTCAGTTTCTTCTAGAAACTTGAAGAGGCATGTCTTTTTTTCAGTCCTAATGTAGCATCTGCCCTTCTTCCAAGAGATCAGCCCTTTCCTGTTAGCAACATCATGAGAGTAACAAGCAGCTGAATTTTCTATGAAAGGAGACTTGCTCTTCTGTAATGACCTAGAGCTTACTTCCCCTCTCTGTGCTTTCCAGTCCCTTGTCTTTAATCTCATCTCTGGCTCTCACTAAGGTGGAATTTAGAGTCACTAACACTTTTATTTTCATTCAACAACACCAACGATGAATTTGTACGTCAACTACTTTTTGTGCCAAGCACAGTGGGAAGCTTGGGAATGCCGTGCTGTATTTCTTGGCCTCCTGGTGCTTCCATTCTAGTAGAATCAAATACTGTAACGCAGGGGTTCTCAGCCCTGGCTATATGGTAGAAACACTTGGTAAAGTTTTTGCTTTTGTTTTTTTGTTAATGCCTGGGCTCCTCCCAGAGGTTCTAATTTTTTGGGTCTGGGGTGAGGGCTGGGTATCAGCATTCTTAACCTTCCCCTACCTCCCCACCCCTAAGACAATTCCAGTGGGCAGCTTGGGTTAGTAGCTACTGACATAATGTGTTTCCCATCAAAGGAATTAATAAAAGGATGTTTGGGACAGCTGCCAAAGGAATGTATCCCGAATGTGGAATTCCAGATATTATGGCTTTTAGATAAAGGAGATACTCTGGAGCTGAACGTCCTTCCCACCATCCCTCAAGTACACGCCATGTAGCAAGCGAAAGCTCTGTCAATTGCTAACGTCAACTTGGCCCCAAAGCTTTCTGGATCAAAATTCCTCATGTATCCTACCTGAAGATTATACGGTAGCATTAGTTACCATTCACTAAGTGCTACCTGCACGTTACCCTACTGAATTCTCACAGTTATCTTTTGAAGCAGGCATTCTGAGTTTTGTTTTACAAATGAAGTCTCCGGGAGAGTCAGCAGCAGCTGGAGGTCACATAGCTAGAAAGTGAGATGGCCAGCGCCAGTCATCAGCTCTCACCCATGACACTGCATCCCAGAGACCAAGCCTGTGATGTTGAGCAGATTAGTTTGAGAAAGGTGCCAGGAGAAATAATAATTCAGTCTCAGACCTGCTCAGCCCATAGGCTCTGCAGACCCATGTCTATGCTGTAACCCAACTTAGATCAGCTGGTCTTTTATTCTGAATTAGGCTGAGCTAAATTATTATTTTTATTTATTTATTTATTGAGACAGAGTCTCACTCTGTTGCCCAGGCTGGAGTGCAAGGGCGTGATCTCGGCTCACTGCAACCTCTGCTTCCCGGATTCAAGCGATTCTTCTGCCTCAGCCTCCTGAGTAGCTGGTAGCTGGGATTACAGGCACATACCACCACGCCCGGCTAATTTTTGTATTTTTAGTAGAGACAAGGTTTCACCATATTGGCTATGCTGGTCTCGAACTCCTGACCTCATGATCCACCCGCCTTGGCCTCCCAAAGTGCTTGGATTACAGGTGTGAGCCATTGTGCCCAGCTGGCTGAGCCAAATTACGTGTAATTCCCTTCCTCCCTTCTCAACATTGTCACTCTTGGAACACAGCACCATCTCTATTCTTAACTATCTTTTCAAAACCAAGAGTGAAAGAAAGACTTTGTTCTTCACATCTTCCTTTCCCCCTTTTGCCTGCTCTGTCAAGTTAGCCACAGGTATTTAGGGGTAGGCAAAACTGGAAAGTGACTGATACATGTTTTCATCATCATTACCCTCTCCCTTCTGTATTTTCTTCCTCTTTGTGGAATCTAGACCTTTAGGCTTCTTAATTGAAACTTTCTCGGAAAGGGTAGAATAAATTCATTACACTACAGTGTGAATGACTGATAGGATTTCATATGCCACCTTTCCCAGGGACAGGCACATTTTAACAGGGGACAAAGAGTTTAATTTGGGAGTCCAATACATGTGAATTTAAATCTCAGGCTGTCTTCTGGTTATGTAATGCTTGGCAAGTAACCTAACCTATCTTAGCTTCAATTTCCTCATCTCTAAAAAGAGAATAATACTTCAGAGGGTTGTGATGAGGATTAAAAAGATTTGAGACTGCCTAACACAGTGCCTGGCACATAGTAGGTGTCTGTTAAATGTTTACCCCCTTTTCCTTTCACCTTAATGGCAGAATTCATGCATCAGGCAGGAGTAAAAGTTATTTGGGACATGTTGTTTCAGAAATCTCTCAACAGCACATGGCCTCCTACTTCCTCTACTCTGTAGACACAGGCATTGTTGAGGAACACATTGAACTTTTCCCCAGTAAGTCACATTAACTCACACATGCTCCAGGACCATGGTCGTCAGATATAGGCATTTCATGTAGGAAGGCCATGGCTATATTTTACATCAAGGTTTCTTGTCTGCCCTTTCTTATAAGCCTGAAGCCCGCCTAAAACACAGGTATGAATTCACAGATTAGCATCTAATCTCCAGTGCACTAAATGTTTGCATAGTGCCAGCATTTTGGAAGAAACAGCTACCTCTTGGTCTTTCTTTCTACAGAAGTTGAAATGCAGTTCCTCTGAATGAAAATCTAGAGATTGTGTTCACTCAAGAGTGTGGCTGAAATGCAAATATATTTCAGAGCTTGTGCCTTTATCCCAATGCAGTAAAAAGGTGACTGTTATTAAAGAACAATGCAAAGCCTTTAATTACCAAGCTTTCAAGGAAGCTTTATGCACTGGTTTGACTTTCATTATCTGTCTTTGTCATCCTTGTAAAATATCCCATTAGACTTTCCACTAAGGCAGAGAAACCAGACTGACAATGGAAACTAAGTTGTTTAATTGCTATTACCTTTCAAAGTTTGAAGTGCAGTTTTATTTTTATGTTTTATTTTGTTTTGTAATTTTTTTCAGGAAAAGAAGCTTGGATTTGAGGACTAGGTTGAGTGAGTTAAGGATTGAAATAAAGCCTGCTGTTGGATCCCAATTCTTCTGATATTGTAGATCCTGACCAGTTACAGTAAGATTCTGGCTTCACCTTGACTGGGTGCACAGACCAGGCTTGAAGCTCCAGTGGTCTTGGTTGAAAGCCTGACTAGGCCACTTACTGAATGGTAGACCTTGGCAAGTTCTGTAATCTCTCCACGTCCCAGTTGCCTCATCATTAAAATCAGCAGAATGACAGTATCGCAAAGTGTCTTTGCGAAGGTTAACAACGGACTTAGGTAACACACTATCACATTGACCAGAGAAGAGTCAACAAATGCTACTTCCCTTTCTCCTCTGGATGCAATCAAAAGTAGTTAGTCCAGAACAGTGACATCTGATAAAATCAAAGTGGACATCATGGGCAATGTTGGAAGAAAATCAAAGAGAAGTCATAGTGGGAAAATGGGAAGATACCCTCCAGTGTGTGTGTGTGTGTGTGTGTGTGTGTGTGTGTAAGCCCCAGTCTTTGAAACTCAAAGTGTTACCTATAAAAATTCCAATATATTTGGATATGTACCTTATAATGAGGGGTGCAAACATGAGTCGCGGCACGGAAACAGGCAAGGGGTGCCATTTACTTGGTGTGACGATGTTAGCTGCCAGCAAATGTCATGTTCGTAGCAGAGGATTTGATGAGTTAATTCAATCCAAGTCCAGACACTAAATATCTTGCAGAATAAAAAACAATGGGTCATGCATTTTTGAGACATGTTTTCTGTGCCCCCCCACCCCACCCAGCTTCTTAAAACTAAAGTAATCTTTCCTGGCTCCTGAACACAAGCTGTCTTCATCTATTTCCTAAGATAATCCATTATAAATTATGACAGGCTCCCCAGATCCTGGCGGGCGGCGCAGCCCGATGTGCTGCCCAGGTCTCACTTTTCTGTCCTCGTCATCTCCGACAAGTTCCATGCGTGACCAGTCAGGAGACGGCTAATTCCAGTCCACGCATTTTTCAGATGAGCTTCATTTTATTTTTAATTTCCCCACAAATGCACTCCAGGCGCAGATTTCGTCAGTTACAGACATAGCTCTCTAATCTGTGCCGCCCTTCCGTAGCTCATACTACCAAATGAATTAAGGTCCAGTTACATATAAAAGTGATTATGATCAGCGAAATGTCTGCCCAGAGTCGCCTCCCAAAAAAGGACAAAGATTCGAGGCTCTGACACTCCCCTTTGGCCATCTTAGGGCCATGCACTGTACAGTAAAAATGATCCCATCAACAACTTTCTAAAACATGCACTGCCTTCAGATTTTACAGCTCCAGACCCTCTGGCCCCCACGGAACAGATAAACAAATAGCTTTCCTCTGTTGGGGGAAATTATTTGTTTTCTGTCTTCATCCAACGAGATTTCTTTTAGAGAGATCTGATCTCATCCTTGTGAGAGCTTCCTATTTCACCTCTGCAGGCATCTGGCTTTCGCTTGGAGGCAGGTGACTTCTTCCAAATCCTGACATTTGAGGGGCAGGACTCTACGTCATCTTTGGGATTTGGGAAAGGCTCATGGGACGATTCTCAGGATAGTGTCTGTGTGGACTGTATTTTCCCCTTAAATCGGCAAAGCAGCTCATGGAGTAGGCACTGCATGGAGACTTGTAAAGTTAAATCAGACCAGGGAGCAAAGAAATAAAGGCCATCTTCCTCTGTTCTTAGAGTTTCCAATATAACTCAGGGGCGAGGAAATAGTCCTAAGGACACATTTAATTATTGAAAGTTATCTTCTTCATAAGTTAATAGATACAAAGAAGACCAAGAGAACAAGGAGCAATTTAACGGAAAGAGTATTAGGGACCAAGAGGCTGGGTTTTGCCACCAAAGAAGTATGTGATCCTGTATACTTCTCTGCCTCTTTCTGGTGCTGGTCCCCACAAATATAAAATCTAGAATATTCTGGACTTCTATGACAAATGGCAAAAGAGTTAGGGGAGATTGGGAAAGCTTTCCTCGTTTCCACCAATGTTTCTAGAATAATTATTACAAAGCATAACCAGTCTGGGCCTGAGGGGGATGGTGATGTAGTCCTCCCATGAGGCCTCTTACTGGGGATTTTTCCAACTTGCTGTGCAGACCCCAAAGCTGATGAGGTCAAATGTGCTCAGCCTTTTGATATGGTTCTTGTTGGGGTGGAACCAACTCGACAAACGGTCCAAGAATCTCTCCTAGATCTGACCTCTGAACAGAGCCCGAGGTGGGGTGGTGAAGGCAGAGAAATGCTGCCCCACATGGCAGAAGCCAGCCAATGCCTGCTGCCCCACCGCCCGCCAGGCCATGGCCCTGCTGCACTCTGAGACAAGCCAACCTTGGTAGTCACCCAACTTGAGAATCTTTTGAGCTCTTCCTGTCGCCATGCCCTGCCCCATCCCATTCCACCCTGGCCTCTTTTTTCTCCTCCCTGGCAGCCACTGTGTTTTCAGATGTTTATCCAGGTCCTCAGTGGCTGTGGTGAGGCCTGGGGGAGGGGAGTGCCCTGAAAGAGGGGTTCTTCTGGGCTTCCAGGGCCCATCACATGGATGCCCATGTATGTGTGTGTGTGTGTGTGTGTGTGCATGTGCACATGTGTATAGGTGTATTTCACTGGTTGACAGTGGTCTGTATCTCTGGATTGCAATGTCATTAGTCCTAGATGAGCCCACGTTGGATGCCTTTTTTGGGAACACTGGGATCCTCTGTGCTCTGAATGCTCCATCTCAGTGGTCTCAATTTGATCAGGACATCCGGATTTTGTAACATCATTTTCTAACTGTTCCCCCGACCCTGATTCCATCCTTCAGAGCTCTGAGGACATGTAACTAGAAGCCACTCCAATTACGCTCCCCCTCTGTGGTGGACCCGTGTCACCTGCCGCCCTGGCATCATCACCCAGGCATGCACTGTCACACTCCCAACCGGAATGTCAGCTTGCTGTTTGAGATTCACACCGACACTCGGTCCCCAGAGGGCTCCTCCTGGAGCCAGGGTGGCCTGCGCTTGGGAACACATAAAAGCACAGGAGTCCCCTCGCTTTTTGGCAGCACTTCAAGCACTAGCCCAGTGAAGAGATCTTGACAGCATACTTGTAAACTCCACAGGCCCCAAGGGCTCAAACACCACGATATTTATGCCCTCGGGTGGGGAGCCAAAACAGTTGGGTTGTTATGCAGACATGGATCTCTTACTCAGACCAGCATTTCTGACACCTGTTAATTGGCATTTGAAAGAACTGAGTCGAGGGGGGTGGGGGCCTCGGGAGCTGCTGCCAACCTGTACCTGAACTGCGGGGAGTCCTGCAAGGTGTTGGCCCCTCCAGCTGGTCAGAGATTCCCTGGAGAGATGAGCAAGTGAGTCCCAGGGTTGCCAGAAAGGATCATCAGAGAAGGAAGAAAATAGGAAGGAGGGTGAGAAGAAAAGAGACCAAGAGGGAAAGAAAAAACTAGAGAGGGCGGGTATTTTTAGATTTGCTAGCGCAGAGCTTTGTGCCTGCAGCACCCGGGTCCCTGCCTCTGCAGCACCAGTTCTGCTGGCCCAGGGTAGGATATGCCCATCTTCTCCCCCTCCCCGCTGGGGCGAGAAGTCTCGCCTGTCTTTGAAGGCTAGAGACTAGCTCCTCCAAAGAGCCTTCTCTGAAAACCCCAGACAGCCACTCTCCTCTTCCTTCAGGAGTTCTTATTGTAACATACAGTTTAGAGCTTCAAACATTCTTGGGGGTGTCTTGTGTGTCTCCCTGACAATTGCCTCCACATGGCCAATTTTTAACTCCTTGGGATCGTATTAGAGACTTTTTCTGGCCCACCGTGCCCAGCACAGTCCTAGTTTCAAAGTAGATTCTCAGTATCCACAGCTGATGGATTGATTTTCCCCCTCTGGATGTCTTTTCTCTTTTGGGTTCCAGATCTCCCCGCCTCAACTTCCACTCAATCTGTCCCCACATAGCTTCAAGCCGACTAGCTGGGCTCTGTGCGTCTCCTTCTCTGCACCTGTCTCAAGGTGTGGATGGCCCATAGTTTGACCTTACGTGAGACTAGGTTTAAATGATGTAGCAAAAATAGTTTCTATATTTCATTATTTGTACTCAAAAAAAATATTCATCAAGTCTCTCTTTATGAACTGACTTCTGTTCCAAAAGTCAGCTTGTGTTTTAGTTTCAATCCAGAAGTCTGTAGAAACAACATTATAAATGAATTCCTTCATTCATTTCTTCAACAAATACATCTTGAGCACTACTACAAGTCCTGCATTATTCTATGTGCTGGGAAATCTGCAGGGAACAAAGCACGTACAAACCCTTGTCCTCAGGGAGCTTATATTCTGGTCAGGGGAGACAGACAACCCCCAAAGAAGCAAGTAAAATACATGACATGTCAGATGATCCTAAATGCTAAACGCCATAGAAGGGAATAAAATAGGAAAGGGGAATAGAGTGTCAGACAGGGCTGGGATTGTACAAGAGGGAACTTAGTGCTCCCTCTTGTATAATCAAGAAGCCAGAGTAGCTCAAGCAGAATGAGTACTGGGGTGAGGAAAGTACTGGGTGGTTTTTCTGGCCAGCCCACTGATAGTCTACCTAGCCCATAAGAAGTCTGAACTGCAATTCGAATTCAACCGCAAACATTTACTGCATGCCTATACTACGACAGGGATTAGTGCTAGGTGTTGGTACTAATTCTTCAACTGCCCTTAACCATGTTTCTATGGGAACATCCCTTCTTTGTGTCAGCTAGAGAGGCAATTTAGGACATTGAGAACCATTTCTTGATTTAGAGCCTCAGGCATTGGATTTGCTGCTGAGTGTTGCTTTTTATCCTTGGGCAAGTTGCATATCCTTCCCAGTTCTTGATTTTCTGCAGATGATAATGACGGTTTGGCTTTTGTGTGCATGGTGTGTGTGTGTGTGTGTGTGTGTGTGTGTGTGTGTGAAAATTAAATGAGGTTAGTGTACATGAGAGAGCCTTGTAAAACATCAAACAGTCTACCGATGTGAGTTGTCATGATTTTAGGTGAATTGTTCTGTCTCCTACATCGGGGAATTAAGGGACAAAGACTCAGAAACAGACATCTCTAGTGACTCCTCCATACACAGAAGTTTTGGGTAAGTTTTATGTTAGCCATCTGATCTCTTCTGAAAAGGGTAATGAGGCCAGCCAGTTTCAAGATGGTGAATAACTCAGCTAAAAGTGTCAAGTGGGAGAAGAAACAGGTCAACAAAGACTGCCTGACTCTAGGGAAGGTTGTAGAGTAGAATTTAAGGAAAGGTTTATAGTTCATTTCAAAAATGACAAGCAAGAAGACAGACCCAAACAAATCATTACACAGGTAAAATCACATTTCCCCTCTGGACACTGTTCGTTTCTCTCCATTTTCCTGTATCCTTCATGGCCCGTTTTCTATAACGTTTAAGCTGCCCCAAGTAACCCAGATCCCACCACTCTGATTCCAGCCATCCAGTTGCTCCCAAGCCTGCCTACTTTCCCTCCCATGCTCTTTAGAATGGGGGACTCTGTAGAGGCAGATCTTTTATTGAGAGAGAACTCACTTCCTTATTAGAAGGCAGGCTGTTCATTCCGGAAAGCCCTTGTTATTAGAATGTTCTTTCTGAAAGCCGCTTAGAATCTGCTTCCCTGTGCCTTCTCCTAAGTCCTGGGTCACCCTCTGAGGTCCTCAGAAGCACCCTAACTCCTCTTCCAAGACACAGCTTTTCAGGTATCTGAGGATCAGTCCCTATCCCACTGCGCAAACCCCAACACACTCAGTTTAAAATTTTCTCCTTGGCCGAGCAAGGTGGTACATGCCTGTAATCCTAGCACTTTGGGAGGCTAAGGCACGTGGATCACCTGAGATCAGGAATTCGAGACCAGCCTGACCAATATAGTGAAACCCCATCTCTAATACAAAAACTAGCTGGCTGTGAGGGCAGGCGCCTGTAGTCCCAGCTACTCAAGAGGCTGAGACAGGAGAATTGCTTGAACCCGGAAGGCGGAGATTACAGTGAGCTGAGATCAAGCCACTGCACTCCAGCCTGGGCAACAGAGCGAGACTCTGTCTAACAACAAAAAACAAAAAATTAAACATTTTAAAAAATACAATAAAAAACGATTTTCTCCTTATCCTTGGTGTTCTTCAATGCTGCTGTGAAATATTGAGGGGTTTTGTTGTCATTTTGTTGTCATTCTGTTTTTTTGTTGCTTTTTAATCCTGCTTCACAGTAAACACAGAAAACACAGTATGTGCTTTCTTTCCACTCTAAGAATTCATGATCTTCTTCAGTCATGAAGTCTTAAAAATTCTTTTTTAATTTTAATTTTTTTTTTTTTTTTGAGACAATCTTGCTCTGTTGCCCAGGCTGGAGTGCAGTGGCACCTTCTTGGCTCACTGCAACCTCTGCTTTCTGGGTTCAAGTGATTCTCATCCCAGCCTTCTGAGTAGCTGGGATTACAGGCGCATACCACCATATTTTTAGCAGAGATGTGGTTTCACCATGTGGGCCAGGCTGGTCTTGAACTGCTGAACTCAGGTGATTTGCCCGCCTCAGCCTCCCAAAATTCTGGGATTACAGGCATGAGCCACCATGCCCAGTCTTTTTTATTTTTAATTTAATTTTATTTTTATGTTTTAGAGATGGAGTACTGCTCTGTTGCCCAGACTGGAGTGCACGGTACAACCATAGGTTACTGCATCTTTGAACTCCTGGGCCCAAGCGATCCTCCAGCCTCTGCTTCCTAAGTAGCTGGTACTATAGGCATGTGCCACCACAACTGTCTCAGTTCTTAAAAATGTTTAGCCATTTCTTCTTCAAGTATCATCAGTCTATCTTCCAGTTTTCTTAACGACACTTTTCTCTCTCTATTTCTCTGAGCTGTGAAATTCATTAGAAGCGTCTTTCAATTCACAATTTCTCTCTTTGATGATGACTAATGTAGTGTTTACCTAATATCGTTTTCTTTAATTCTATGTATGTATTTTAATTCCATACTACTCTTTAGAAGCTGAACTCTAGTCTGCCTCTCTTGCTCCAGGATTTGACTTCTTGTTCTGGATTACTTTCCCTTTCTTTCTTCTTCTTCTTTTTTTTTTTTTTTTTAATTTACCCAAGATAATACTTCAGAACATTTCTATTAAATTTCTATTGCACAGAAATGCCTATCTTAACGTACTGCTCTTCCTTTTTTCCCTTTTTTATATTTTAGTGTGATTACGTTTCCAGAACATGGTTATGTTTTCTCAAAATGGAAGCTTAACTCTGTCTTGACTCTGTCCCTACTGTCCTTGAACTGCCCTCATGTGCCTGATCTCCTGAGCTTTCCTTAGCAGTATTGCTCTCTGTGATACCCAGAACTGAACGCAGAGGACTCCAGCAAGTGTCCTGAAGGCCAGTCTTAGGGACAGAGAACACTGAGCAAACAGGATTTCTAACAACACATGTTCTTTTACAGAAATATCTATAAGAGGATAAAAGGCAGACACCAAAGGAATTTCCCTGAAGTAATTAATGAGTGGGCCTAACCTGTGTAGGGGTTGGGGTCGTCTGTAAGGGCTACAGTAAACAGCCTCTGATAAACAATACCTCTTGATCCAGATGAGATCAGGCCAAATTCCAGGTAAAAAGAAGCCTCCAAGGGGAAAAGAAGTCATCGAAGGCCAGGCTGGGGGCCTTTGTAGAACTAGGAGACCCATCCATGCTTTGGCATTACAGATAAGAGTGGTTCAGAAAAATCAAATCAAACACATCCATATGGACCTCAGGTGCTTCTTGACACCACATTAATCACCTCCCTCATGTTTACTGTTACTCCATCATGGTCTGACTATAGGTGAGGTTGACTGGAGAGCAATTGGAGAGAGGAAGTAAACCTCTATTCACAGGTTGCAAGAGTTCTCCTTGTTTACGGCAGAGAATGCACTTGATAGGAAAAAATAATCGTAGGTCATTATGATTATTCTTCAGTTTGTCAAAACATCCCATCTGGTAGAAGAGCACGAAGTGCCCACAATTATTAGCCCTTTTCAAAATTGTGTGTGGAGTTGTCTGCTAAAAACGGTATGTGAGTTCTGAATTCCAAGCTTTCGAATCTCAGCTTTATCACCTACTAGCTGTGTGATGTTAGGGTGGTTTCTTAACTTCTCTGAGATTCAACTTTTACTAAATCATACCTATTTTATTTTAATTGGGGATGAAATTAAATATTGCATATAAAGGGCATAGATTAAGCTCAATAAACATTTGTATGCCCTCTCCTTTGATCGAGTGTCATTTGACAGAGCTAGGGGTGAGGAAGAAAGGAAGAAAGCAAAAAAAATAGAAGAATTTGTTTAAGAATGGGAGGAATTGTTAAGGGCTGTTGCAAAAGGACATAAAGCCACTTTGGCCATTAGCAGTTGATGGAATCTAGTGATAAATGTCAGTTGCACCCAACAATTAGAGGCGGGTGGAACTGTATATCTTCTTCCCCAACAACCTGGCTACTTGGTGGTAACAAGGAAAGCAAGTCTCAGACCCAATTCTACCTTATTCTACCCCATTCTGACATTGACCAGCAGTCAGGTCCCCAAACAATACAAGCTGATCCTGTAATCTTCGAGTGTCCCACTCTCAGTCATTTAAGGCAATCTCCAGTGCATGAGAAATTTACAGTAAGGCATATGCACCAAACATTCTGACAGCAGAGTCAGTGCCCACATTCTTCACCATGCATGAGGTACAGAGAATAAATGAACTCCCAGGCCTGGAGCACCACTCTGAAGGTAGCAGGCTGTTGGGCTCACCAGATTCTTATACTCCTTTCATGCCAGGACAGAGGTGTCTTTACAAATTTTCTAGCCAGTCATTTAGAGTGAACACCACTTATTTCACCAACAAAAAAGTGTTTTACCATTCTTTATGCTAATTAACCAACTCTCAGATACGGGCTTAGAATTGAGAGAGCTGTAGTATTTTCTATTTCTTCCTTTATGGCATACATTCCCGAATGAAGGTCTTTCAGTGTTCACTAATGTAGATTACAGTTAACTTGCATTCACATATATACATCACACAACCAACACTGAAGTATTTGAAGGGAAATTACAGGCACTATAACAAGACAGTCAGAAGACTGGAAAGGACTATATTATCTTTAAGTGAAAGCTGAAGAAAAATGGGAAATTGCAGTCACTTGTTTAGACAGGAACAGACAGTACTCCCTCAGATCTGAATGATTTCCATTTCATGGTTTGTTTATTATAATCCTGTTTTTTGGCCAGAAAATGACTTAGTTCCCACTCAAATTTGCTCATTCCACCACCATCCCCCTCAGTCCTCAAGAGACATTTCTGATACAAAAAAGTCCCCACTAGACTTGAAGCTTCAGAGCTAGGATAGCAAGAATCCATAAAGACCATGAAATTGTATACCTACATCTGCATGTCTTTCAAATTCTAGTTTGCTAGGTACACTTGGATAGCTAACATTCCACCTTAGGTAACACTTTTCTCAGCCTCTACTCTCCCTCTAACTTTCCCCATTAGCTTGGCAGAAAGACCTTGGGCTTCATCTATAGGCAGATTTTGAACAAAACATGGGGGTGTTGGGATTGGAAGCCAGCACACACACTGAACGTCTCAGTATAGCCAAAGGTGATGGAGACACTAGTAGATGTAGACGTCACTCTCCCTCCATTGCATAGTCAAACACCTGCATTTAATTATTTTCATTTAGCTGCCTATCATGAAAAAACACACTAGGTTAGGAGCCAAACGCCTGGATTCAAGCTCCAGTTCTGTCATTCACAGCTGGGTGTGTTTGGCGAAATCACCCAAGGCTTCTCAAGCCCAATTTACTAATCTGTCAAATGGGGCTAGTGAGTCCACCCTGACTCACAGGGTAGTCATTGGATTGAATGGCAGATCAGGCAGATTTTGCTTTGTAAATTATAAAGGGATTTATGGGTACAAAAAAGCATTTGTATCAATTATGTACACATGCTCAATTATTTCTTGTGAACATACCTTTTCAAGTAGATTTTAAGATTCTAGAAAGAGTCTAGATTTTAAGAGTCTAGAAGACTACAAGCTGTATACTTTGCAGTAACTAACAGTGCCATGCACCTACTGGTACTTAATGTATAAATGAAATAATGAGATTCTTTATTCTGAAAATAAGGCAGGGACTTGGCTTAATATCTTCTAGTATGCCTAGGAAAAACATTCAACATAATTATTCATCAAAAAGTTATTGAAGACCTATTGCATTTAAAGTTCTATGTAAGGCCTTGAACATAGGATAAGTAAGATGTGCCTCTGCCTTCAGAAAATTAAGTGGAATAAAGGGCTAAAAGAGGTAAGAGGAAAGTCCATACCAAACACAAAGAAAAGGTTGCCAATTCACCCCATAAAGTGTTGGGGGTGGACATGAGGAGAGGAAGGAAGAGCTTCATACAGAAGGTGACATATGAACTGAGTCTTGAAAGATGAAAGAGTACTAGGTCTAAATGTTTAGCTTTCAACCAAAGCTTATAGGTTGAAACTGAATCCCTACGTGATGGTATTAAGGGGTAGGCATTTGGGGTGTGACTAGGTCGTGGGGGTAAAGATCCCATGAATGGAATTAATGCAGTTATAAAAGAGGCCCACAGGGCCTGTTCATCCTTCCCCCATGTAAGGATGCGGTGGGAAGGTGCCACATAGTCTATGAGAAAGAAGGTTCTTACCAAACCCTGCAGGCACCTTGATCTTGGACTTCCCAGCCTTCAGAACCTTGAGGAATAAGTTTCTGTTGTAACAGCAGCCCAAACAGACTTAGACAGAGGGCATTTAACAGCAAGGCATCATGTTCTCACTCATAAGTGGGAGTTGAACAATGCAAGCACAAGGACACAGGGAAGGGAACATCACACACTGGGGCCTGTTGGGGGGTGGGGGAGCTGAGGGAGGGATAGCATTAGGAGAAATACCTAATGTAGATGATGGGTTGATGGGTGCAGCAAACCACCATGGCACGTGTATACCTATGTAACAAACCTCCATGTTCTGCACATGTGCCCCAAAACTTAAAGTATAAAAAAAAATCACTAAGGCATCCAGAGGGCAAAGGCGCTCTGTTCCAGAGGAATAATTGGAGCACAAAAGAAACAGAGTGAGGCCAAAGGGTTACCAATTATTTGTACAGTCAATGAGTAGGGAGTAAGGCGGGGTGTGGTCTGAAAGAGGTGAAACTAGAAAAGAAAATCTTTTCCCACTCTTAGTTTCTAAGAAAGAAGAGTTTTCCTACTCACACTCCTGACTTTCTTCCCCTTTATTTTCTCCACCCTTAAGGAGGTGCAGTGACTTCTGCCTGGCAAACTGGGAAAGAGTAGATGGGCATGTTCTGCTCAGCCCCATCCTCCTTCTTTCTCTTGGGCTTGGGAACGTCTGCCACATGGAAGCCTCTTCTCAGTGCCCCAGTCCATATGCCTAGGACAGCAGGTGACTCTGCCTAATTTAGGGGGTCAGGTAACCAGCCCATTAAAGTTGTGTTCTCCAGTGTAGCCTGGATCTGTAATAAAGTTGATGATGTGGCCCAGTTGTCACCCTTTGTTTTATTTTGCAGTTCATTCAGAGCCCCTGTGTGTTGGGTGCCTCCCAGGTAGATCAAGGCCGGAATATGGAGGGCTTGGAATGTTCTGCCCAGGAGAGTCCAGAATCACGTGGCATAAAAAGTCTCCACCATGATGAGCATAAGACGAGATGCCTGCAAAAGGAAATAATACCGGCAGCCTTAGTAGAAAGAGCATGGACTTGGGTTTCAGGAGAACCGGGAGCCAGTCCTAGCTCTGCCGCTAACCATCTGCATGACTTTGGGCAAGTCACTTAAATTTTCCAGCCTTTTCTCCTCACCTGTATGGTGAGTTGGGTTATCAAAATCACTAAGGGCCCTCTCAAATTATATAAACTTTTAAAAAGGGAGAATTTCCCAACAGGAGGAAGTTTTGACACCATTGAACACTGGGACAGATTGTGGAATTTCTTTCCTTAAAGATGTGGAAGAAGCAGGTGGTTTAGGCTCCCACGTAGATGAGCAATTTAACACATATGTTTGTCAGGTCCTCTATTATGAACGTATTACACTATCTCATTTCATCCTCATGCAAACCCATGAAATAGACAACGTTATCATTCAAATTTTACCAAGAAAGAAACTGAGGCTCAGAGGAGTTAAATAACTTGTCCAGAGCCTACAAATAATAAGCGCCAGTACTAGGTTTTAAACATGGGCAGTCTGGCACCACAGCAGCACTCGCTAGCACTACATTGCACCACCTTGTGCTTAGGGGCAGCTCTGGGTCCTCTCCCAAGAGCCCATCGTGATCCATGGTGTCTCTGGAGGGACCCGTTTGCAGCTTCTCAGACACGTGCAAAAGGCAGGTGCTTGGCTAGTGTGAGAAACCAAACTCTTTTGGCTCTCTCTTAGCTCTGTGCCCTACATTTTGACATTCAAGGGTAAGAAGCATGTGTTTGGCAATTAATAATGCACTGCCTTGTTACATCTCTTGTTTGGATGTCTTTATTGTTTTTCAGTTTCTATGTGCTTATGATTTTTCTCCTTCCTTAATATTGATTGTGTATTGATCACATGTCAGGCACTGTTCTACATGCTTTAAATATGTTATTTCACTTAACACTCACAATAACACTTCAGGATAGATACTATTATTATTCCCAATTTACAGTTGAGAAAACTAAGGTGCAGAGGGAAAGATATTATTATACTGCCCGTAGGACAATGACATTGACAGCATATACTAGGCCTTCAATAAATATTTGCAAATGGATTGATTGAGTCAAGGGTCATATATTTCAAGGATTCCCTTTGCCCAGATCCTTCCATAGTCTTCTATTTATTCTCTGCTTACTCCAGTTTTTACTATGTTTCCTTTACAGACTATGTCTAAGATGCCAATTGAAGACTAGAACAGCCATTTGAATGTGGGGTATTCCTGGAAACCTGTTCTAGTAGGCACTGGAGAAGCCACAGAAGCCTGTCAATATAGAATAGACACACTTTTTGCTCAATAATAATTCACTAATTGGCGAATATATTGATGGAGTGTTGGTTTGCTTCACAATCTGCTGGTAAAACATATGCATTTTAGATGAATCAGGTCTTACAGGTAAAATTTGTTTTTGCTTTTTCCACTTTGTTTCAATCCCCTAACTTTTGGCTTTCTTTGCCACTTAGAAGCAGAAGTGGGAGAAATACAATCAGCAGAATGAGGGCTGCATGCAGGTAGACACACTTTCTGAACATGTGTGTGTGTGTGTGTTTGCGTGTGTACACACATACATATTTCTTAGGTTGGAGAAAAATACCTTTCCCCTGTAACTCTTGGACATCCTATGAACTGTATCTCAATTCCAAACCCACAATTCCCATTTTTCCTTTGGGATCTGATGAGAGTTTCATCTTCTTCAGTGGGAATGCATCCACTGTGGACATGCCAGTCTTCCCTAGCAATACACTTTGTAAACCAACACAATCTGACTGTAGCTGGGACAATAATCTACAGTGATAATAGCAGCAACTCACACAAATTAGGACTAGAGAGATTTTCAAACTGATGTCCATCCTACGCCCAGCACTTCTTGTATCCTGGCATACAAGCGCCTCTTCTATTAGCAATTTAACATGTATGTATGAACTTGTATCAAAGGACACAGGCACCTCTTGTATCCCTTGTGGACAAACTCCTTAGTTTTTAATTTAAAACGTTAAGCAAGAATTAACATAATAGGCTTTTTGCCTCTTCATTGTTGATCTTCTTTGGTGAACACTCTGCTCCAAGTTGTAGTTAAAGAAATCTCAAATTCAATCTTGGGCATATTTCCTTTGGCTTCACTTGTGGCATGTCTCTAAATAAATATCAGCATTTTGCAACTTTAAAAAATATCAGGAATGCACATTTCTCCATAAAACCCAGGAAATTCTAAGTATTAGAGCCTAATAACTTCATAACTCCATGACCCTTTATGTGGAGGATTAGTGGGCATGGCCTCCCTCCAGTGCATGCTTAGGCCTCTCCATATCGGGTGGTACACATGGCCATCTGGATAAAGGCAACATCGGCTTAGCAGCAACTGCTGTGAGAACTCTGAATTTCAACTCTCTGATGGGAGACTCACATTTTTGAACAGTACATTGCCCTGGAATGCACACTCATGCCACCTGCACTGGCTGGTATGAAGGAAGCATGGGTACATTGAATGCACTAAGGAAAGGTGATCCTCGCCCACACAGTCTTGTGGCACAAGTGGGAGCTATGTTAGAAATTTTTCAAGAATGCAGTTCACAGCGATGAGATCTGGTCAGGCAATCTATGTCTTTCCTGGGATAGAGCATAAATACAGTCCCCCCATGGTAGAAATCAGAGGCAGGCAAAAAATAATGAAGAAGTCCTTCACAGAGGAGGAAGCACAAATAGCTGCTAAACATGTGACAAAATGAACAATCACAGTGGTTATCAGGGAAATTTTAGGGAAAACTGCAATAGGTTACCATTTTATGCCAAAATGTGTGAATGGGCATTACATGTCTGATACTACCAAGTGATGGCACGGATGTTGAATAATGGGAAATCTTATACCCTGCTAATGGGAGTACACATTGGTTCAATTACTTTAGAGAAAAAAATTGGCATTATTTAGTCAAGGTGCAAATGCACATTCGCTATGCTCCAGGTAGTTTTTCTATTAGAGCAAATCCCACACAAGCACGCAAGGAGATATATACATGGATATTTGGAGAAAGACTGTTAAAACAAAACAATGAAAACAACCTAGTGTTCATCAACAATGCATACCAAAACTGTAATTAAGTGTTACAACGGGGGTCGGGGGAAAGCGAGGGGAAATGAACAAGTGCTATGTGCATCAACGAGGATGAAGCTCACAAAATGTTAGAAAAAAATCTACTTGTAGACTAATAAATACAATATTTTATTTCTAATATGAAATTTAAAAGTAGACAAAATATATATTTCTCTCACACATGCACATATATATAATAAAAAGCATAAATATATATATGAGAATAAAAAACACAAAATTCAGAATGATGAGTTCTTCTGGCACGGAGAGCACACCTGGGGAAGGATACACGGAAAGTTATCCACTACACTGATGACTTCTATTTCTTAAGCTAGGTGGGTATTCACTGTATTCTTCTTTATATCATTTTGTATGTCTTAAATATTTTATAATGCACTTTAAAACGTTATTTTGAGATGTCAAAGAATTTCAGAGCTAGAAAGGCTTTAGAAATCATCTAGTTCAACAAATTCATTTTAAACACAATGACAAAGAACTAAAATCAGCAAAGAGGAGGTACAACTGATGCCATAGAAACACAAAGGATTATAAAGGCTATTATTCACATTTACATACCAGCAAATTAGATAACCTAGAAACAGATACATTCTTAGAAACAGGTTATATAAGGTTAAATTCTTATAACCTACCCAGACTCGATCATGAGGAAATAGAAAATCTGTACAGACTTATAATTAGTAAGGAGATTGAGTCAGTAATCAAAAATCTCCCAACAAAGAAAAGCCCAAAACAAGATGGCTTCATGGGAGAATTCTAGCAAACATTCAAAGAAGAATTAACACCAATCCTTGTCAAACTCTTCCAAAATATTGAAGAAAAGGAAACACTTCCAAACTGATGTTATGAGGCCAGCATTACCCTAATACCAAAGCCAGACAAGGAGACTACCAGAAAAAAAACTACAGGCTGGTATCTCTGATGGATATTGACGTAAAAACTCACAAGAAAATACTAGAGAATGGCATACAATAGCACATTTAAAGGAATACGTGGGATTTATCTGTGGGATGCAAAGATAGTTCAATATAAAAAAATTGATAAATATAATACACCACATCAAAAGAACAGAGGACAAAAATGACATGATTATCTCAGTTAATCCAGAAAAAACATTTCACAAAATTTAACACCTTTCATGATAAAAAAGACATTCAACACACTAGTAATAGAGGAAAACTACTTCAACATAATAAAGTCATATATAAAAAGCCCACAGCTAACATCA